>NC_091930.1:14566155-14866155 GCF_041260155.1 Ptychodera flava | reverse complement strand
CTTATCAACACGTCTGTATCATTATTAGAACCCATGCTCTTTGAATGAAGAATGTAAAACATTTTGCAATTGTGTTCATTTTTGTCACATTGTTACACTGTTACACAGTTACATGCATACCTCCATCCATCCATCCATCCATCCATCCATCCATCCATCCATCCATCCATCCATCCATCCATCCATCCATCCATCCATACATACATACATACACACACACACACACACACACACACACACACACACACACACACACACACACACACACACACACACACACACACACACACACACACACACACACACACACACATACATACATACATACATACATACATACATACATACATACATACATACATACATACATACATACATACATACATACATACATACATACATACATACATACATACATACAAAAGTGCATGCATAAAATACTTAGCCCATACATATGTAAAGTACATACATAAGCACGTTAATAGAGTAAACACCTGATCTATTTTGGGATTTTCTGATCTTTAGGTTTTTAGATATTTACATGATAAATTTGTTAGTTTCATTGTAATTGACTACTATTTTGTAAAATGTCCGTATCAAATGTTTGAGTTTACGGTTTATAATTTCAGGCTGCTAAAATTTTCTGCATAATTCTTTAGTTTGCAAAATTCGCCGTCTCAAAGAATGCTTGAGACGGCATCTCAAAGAATGCTTGAGGCGGCGTTCAATAAAATGCCATCTCAAGCATTCTTTGAGATGGAGTTCAATAGCTGACTTTCGAGTTAGGGGGTTCGCGCTTCTTTGCCTCAAGATGGCGCCCTTGCGCACAGCTTGAGTGACATTCGGTGGGACAACCCACAAATTTGCAGACGACATCTGACCTGACCTTAGACCAGGTTCTACATTTGTAAACAATGCCTGTCTTTCACTGCTGTGTGCCGAAATGCTTTGCGGACTCTCGAAAAAGTCATCGAGCGGACTAAAAAAATACCCTGGATGCAAGATGTTACGTTTTTTCCATTGCCAAATGCGAAAAAACAACCTGGTTTGAGAAAAAAGTGGCTAAAACGAATAAGACGTGATCCGAAATGGACGCCGACAAAATATACACGGATCTGCTCCCAACATTTCGTAGACCGTAAACCTAGCGAAGAGAATCCTATCCCAAGCATTTTTGGAAATATGAAGCCTGGTACATCCATTTTACGACCACCTAACAACTGCAAAGCCAGAAGGAGTCACAGTTAGCAGGGGAAAAGCGGGTGTCATGCAAGACGGCGACGGAGGATATCGGCGTAGGCAGTGATGATCCGGAGACAGTAGCCGACATCGTTGTACTTCCCTGTGATGTAGATAGTACTGGCGTTGTTGAAGTTGTGTCATTTGAAGAAAAAGCTTCGAATATCTCACAAGGTACACAGAATCTGTTAAATCTTTGAACCATTTCTCTCTGGGGCCTCCTATTTTTTGCCCCCGCCCCTCCGGATTTACGGAAGATAATTTTCAGTAAAAAACTAATACAAAGGCATGCATATGGGATCACAGTCCCTACCACGTACCCTTTATTATATTGGGAGGGACTGTGATGGTAAGTAATATTCTGTTTCAGCTATGTATTACGCAGCTACCTTGCAACACAGTATTAACATGTAGTTTACTCAAGCTGTGTTGGAAAGGTTTGTAGTGGACCATATCTCTGATATAATTGCTAGCTATATGAGTGAACTGTATCTGGCAAAGGTTTTCTTGAAGGGACTAAGCCCCCCCCCCCCCCATATTAATTTGGTTAAGTTTCTTTTAAAATGTTATGTTTTTCTGTTGCTGAACTGGGCTCAATCTCTGGTTGTCACCACTCAACTCACACTCTGTACAACTCTGTACATGAACATACTGTATAATTCCAGTATCATTTACTTGTTGGTACATACCAAAAATTACTCATAGTAGAATTCCTATGGTATGGTCATGTGCAGGGTAAGAATTGAATTATAACAACTGGCTACTAAGCATTATATTTCAGCAAACAGGTCAACATAACTACCATTTCAAAGAAAACTAAAATAACTGAAATAATGTCAAAAAATGAGCAACTCTGTCCCTAAGTTTAAGGGTCATATTTCAAATGTAAATATTTTTCTTATTTTAGATGTATACATACAGATATTAAATCAACAAACACATGATCCTGAAACTTTTTTCCAACTGTAAACTCAAATCAAACATATATCAGGGATAGACTTTATTATTGTAGCGGTTTAATCTCATTTTTTTTGTGTGTCTGCGTTACAGGCATGGAAGTGTATCCCATCCCTAGTAGTGACCATACCTACTGTTGTCATCCTCTGTATGTTGCTACTGACTCTGTGCATGAGGTGGCCTGTCTAACTGATGTCACAGGAAACATCATTTCAACTCAAGAGATGCTCAAATCACAGAATGAAATACAGAAGTTGAGAACACAGTGCAAATGTTACAGAGAGAGAAGCATGGCCTTGAATGTGAAGTCAGTGAGTTGAAAATGAAACTTGAAGACAAGGACAAATTGAGGAAAGAATTATTTTTAGAAACTGTCTTATCTGATGACAAGTCTGTTTTTAAATATACAGGGATGCCAAGTCTTGGTATTCTTAATGGTGTTTTTAATATTCTAAATGCTAGAGATAATGAAATTAAATATTGGCGTGGAAAAGAAAGCTCAAGTAGAAAATCATATCAAACAAAAATGGGGGCAAAAAAAACAGGGCCATCAAGGAAATTGTCAAAATATGATGAGTATTTACTCACCCTTATTCGATTCAGGGTTGGTTTATTGGTTTTTTTTGTTGCAAATATATTTGGTGTTTCAGAGTCAAGGGTGTCACAGATTTTTGCAACATGGATTAATTATATGCATTTGGTTCTCAGTCCACTTTTGAAGTGGCCTTCTCGTCAACTGGTGAAAAAATATATGCCTGCAGTGTTTAGAAAAAAATATCCTAAAACCAGAGCTATAATAGATTGCTCAGAGTTATTTGTACAGAAGCCTGCAACTCCAACTGCACAAGCATGTACATGGAGCAACTACAAATCTCATAATACTTATAAATTTCTTGTAGCAATCAGTCCTTCTGGTGTATTTACATTTTTGTATCAAACTTGTGGGGTGGCAATGCTTCAGACTGTCATATTACGGATCATAGTGGTTTTTTAGACTTAATTGAAGAAGGTGATGATATCATGGCAGATCGTGGTTTTACAATAAGAAAACAACTAACTCAGAGAAAAGCAACTCTGAATATTCCTCCATTCACTCATGCAGCAAAAACAGCAAAAGGAAAACGCTTGAACTCAGCACAGATAACAAAAACAAAAAGCATTGCAAAACTAAGAATTCATGTTGAACGTGCCATAGGGAAACTTAAGCGCTTTCGTCTTCTCAACCAGGTAATGCCCTTGACGTTGAAGCCACTCAGCAATCAGATGTTGAAGCTAGCTGCCATATTTTGTAATTTTTCTCCACCAATTGTAAAGAAATAAATTGAAAATACCACAATTGAAAATATAGGCAAGAACAATGACTACTAGTATGTTAATTCACTGGCTAAAAGTTCAGTACAAAAACATTGGTGTAGGCCTGGATACAGGGTTGTCTCTGTAGTTTAAAGGGACACTATCTGAAACTTTTGGCAATTTTTTATTATTTTAGTTTCAAGAAGTCAACCAGAGTTTCTTGTGCTACTTCCAAATGAATTTTATCAGAATCATCTTCTTTTGACTGAGCTTTGTGTAAATTTTTATGACATTGGCAATAGCAGAAGTTGCTTTTCCAGCAATTCTCAATGTAATCCACTGGGTAGAGACAAATTCTGTGTAATGCTTGCACATCCTTAATGAGATATCATTAACAAGAGAGATTTTTGTAATAATATTTATGAACGATATATACACATTGAATCCTGTAACTTTTAATATTTAATAATTCATATTTTAATATTGAACAGTGCAAATTGATATTCTGTACTGTATTGCCAGTATTTGTACATGTAAAAGTTTCTAAAGTGGTGTAAAAAGTCAAACTATACAATTTTTCAATTTATTTAATTAATTCAATAAATTTATTTATTTATTATATTTTTAAAAAGCAATAATTTATTGACATTTATATACAATAAATAGAGTTGTTAAATTATATAAATAGGACAATTTCAATTCTCCAATGTTTTGTCAAAAAATATGTAGTTGACATATTAAAACTCATAGCAGTAATGTAAATATTTTTTGTAATGATACCAAGTAAAGTAACATTATTGTTACTTCAATTACACAGCAAATTACTGAGTACATCTCATTATTATTTTAGTATTTTTGGTACAATGTATGTCAAATAGAAGAATTGTAGGGATTTCAACATATTTTCCCAAAAAGGATCATCTGCATAAATACGTTCTACACTAAAACCTTTTGTGGTGTACAAGACAAAATCACACCAATGATGCTGTGAAATAGCCAACTGTCCTTGAATCTGTGAGTACCATGGTGATGTTTCTTTTAATTTCACATTGTTATGTTTATCTAAAAAACAATTATACTGGGGATTTTCTCTACATATATCTTCTAGTGACATATCCTTGTACTTAAATGGACATTAAATTTCTAAAATACCCTTTTCACAACACTTACACAAAACAATACCATCTGGGCTAGCTCCCAAATATGGATACTCCTTACTAATGAAGAGTCCACTGTTCACAACCACTGCATTCTGATGAGACTTTTTGTATTCATTGAAGTAAAAATACCTTGCAACTGGTTCACAATTTATTCCATATTCTGTCGCTTCATTACTAAAAGTACCTTCCCCAACAACAGCTTTAACTATATAATTATCCAGATCACCACCCTGATAATGAACAGCCCTGTGAAAAACAGATGCAGTGAGTCTTCCTTTCCTATATTCAAACCACTCACTACTTTTACTCTGCTCAGACGTCAGATGAAATACTTCCTTTATGTCTGTCTCTGATGTATTTTCACATAAGTAAGTTATGAATGCATCACAAGATCCATTTTCAGTTTCTTTAAACTTTTCTACAGTTTGAATGAGTGTCAGAGGTTGTGCTTCAGTGGAATCATCATCAAAGGTACAAGGACTAGTAGGTGGATCTATCACCTCTAAAACACCAGCATGCAAACTTTCATTTTTAAATAAATTATAAATTGCAATTTCCACTTCCCTATCTGACAGCAGAGGGTTCTCTGTCCCAGGGGTGTAATATTGTGGTGTGGGTTCAGGAGTGATTTCTTGTCTGGATTGATGATGAAAGTCTATTTCTAATATCTCCATTGGTCTTGATGTATGGCGAGGCACATCCCATTTACACGGTTGATCTGTAGATGTCTCAGCTGATCTATCACAGTGACGCTCATTGAAGTCTTGCAGAGCAAACAGTAGTGCAATGCAGTGTTTACATCTGCCATCATCCCTGTAACAATGAATTGTGCACATTTAGCATTATATTATTAGATCACAAAAAACTACACAGAATGCCTTGCAGGTTTTTGGGGAGGGGGCTGAGTTCACAAACACTCGAGGGGGGGAATTTTCGAAAATTATACCTATTTTATTTTCAAATTGCCCCAGACACATTTCATAAATTTCAGATCACCTCCCAACTCATGATAAAGTTGAGACTCCCATTACCGTACAATTACTTTTTCACTTAAGTTTCACATTGAATCATGATGGGTGTACCTGTGTAACCTGTGTATGCCATTTTGAATCCTGGCAAAGTGTTTGCAATATATCACAACTTACTTTGGCATGACTTTGATGTCTCTGTGATTAATTAACACTATACTTTCAGGTACCCTTCGTAGTACCAATAGTGAAACTCAAGTCACCCCTGACAAGTTGCTCAGTTTTCAAGGCCCCCCCCGAAGTATTTGTGAACGCAACCATAATAAACATTGCCATCAGTGCAGCAAATATGTATCATTTTCAACTGAACCTTTTCATGTCATTTCTAGTTTGCACCAACCAGAGCCAGATATACATTAACACAAACTAACCTGCCTAGAGAAAAAGTATAACTTCATGTAAATAGTGAACGGTGCACAGTGACTTCCGCCCGGGTTTTTCGTCATGTACGCAGTACGTCTCACACACAAAAGTAAACAAGTCATAATTGATTACTTACGCTACACATTCACAGCCACCGGACAGAATGTTACAACTTTTATCAATCAGCACCCACGTCACATACGGTTGACTTTTCTGTCTCTCCTGTGGAACAACTTTTGCTTTGACATAGAAATAA
This sequence comes from Ptychodera flava, assembly GCF_041260155.1. Lineage (NCBI taxonomy): Eukaryota > Metazoa > Hemichordata > Enteropneusta > Ptychoderidae > Ptychodera > Ptychodera flava. Next base: position 14,859,859 of record NC_091930.1, on the reverse strand, counting down.
TTGCTCTGCGGCTGGTGTGCGTAAAGTTTCACTTCTACTACATGTCGTTTTGCAAACAGTTGGTACCCGTCTTCCGACTTCAACTTACGCAGGCGACCGCAGTCAAACTGACACACAGCACTCAAATAAACCAAAACATCAACTAGTTGTACATAAGGTAAATTAAAAAGACCACTACTCCAGTCCTTGGCCGGAATTCCGCGAACATCGGGGAGTTCAAGTTCAATCCTGTCGTCTACTTTGACAGTTCGCCGCCGCGTCATTGACGTCTCTAAGTCGTCGGGTTCAGAAATCACCGGCAAGTTCATCATCGCCGCATTCTGAGCTAAACTGATCAATTGAGGCTTCTTTTGGACGCTAGCAGGAATTCCCCGTTCTTTCAAGTAAAGTTTTAGCTCAGTAACTTTCATTTCTGCAAAAATGTTTGCCATTGTTTACAAATACGCAATAGGTCAGGTCAAATATTTATCGTCTGCGTGTTAGCTCAATAGTGCAAATTTGTGGGTTGTCCACCGAATGTCAATCAAGCTGTGCGCCAGGGCGCCATCTTGAGGCAAAAATGCGCGAACCCGCTAACTCGAAAGTCAGCCATTGGACACCGTCTCAAAGAATGCTTGGGGTGGCGTTCAATAGAACGCCATCTCAAGCATTCTTTGAGACGGCATTCAATTGAACACTGTCTCAAACCTTGTAGAGATGGTGTTCAACTGTGCACTGTGTCTAGGCAATATTATTGATATCTGATGTTGTCATGGTCAAAGCATAGAAATATGAAATTGTATGTGTTACAATTTCCAATAGCAAATGACAGGAATAATTCCAGGACACAAGGCCATGTACTTGTTAAGAAATGACCTATACCTTTCCAAACAAGTGAATTTTACTGAATACATGAGACCTTCACACGAACACCTGATACAGTAAACAGCAAAACTTGTGTACAATAAGTCCTGCTTTGTGCATGACTTAGATAATCCCAAAACAAGCCCAAAGCAAGGCCGAGACCAACAGAATAGCTTTCAACACTACATTATCTCTTACAATGTGCAGGAATCACATATAAATGTAATTCAGTGGCAATGATAGTTATCACCCTTAGACTCAATGGCCCCAGACAAGGTGAGAATGAGACATGCAGACTTTACTGTCAAGCTGGGCATGCTTTGGGCTTGCTTTAATCTAGCCTAAAACAACCTAAGACTAGCCTCAGGCTTGCTTTCTGCTAGCCCTGAACATGCCTTTCTGAATTGAAGTGTTGCTGTGTACTGTTGCTGCTTCACTAAACTACCAAATAAGAGAGCAGACTGTGAGAAGAACAGCTGCATTGGCTACATGTGCCACAAGAAAATGACAAGCTCAATTGTATACAGCTTATATAACTTAATCTAAAAAATTTAAGAAATGTACAGAAAGAAAATAAACAAACTTTTGTCAGTGATACAAGAAGAATTCCTCCATTACTTCAAGTTACATCACCGTCACTACAGTCTCTGAGTACATGTTTACGTTGATTCCACCAGCCAGATCATTCATCTGATGAAGTTTCATTGCTCAACACGTGGTTGTTAAACATGTCCAGTTTCCAGGTCTACGCACTTCTAGGTCTTGGGCTCATCAAAGGAAAAATATCGCTGTAGATTTGATGTTCACTTCTGTACACGTGACCTTCTTAGACCACAATGGTTAACGCTTTCCAGGTGTCTATCTCTTAATTTGAATTATTGTATCCTTTCCTTGACAAAATATCTACATTGTTTTTTTCTGTCTGTATGTTTTGTCATAGGTGCCTTATTTTGGCCAGGAGCTGTGATCAGAAACGATAAACAAATGGTCATGATATAGACTTCGAAAAAACAAACATGTAATGATATGTCATAAAAAGTACAACAAAAACTGTCAATGACACTGCACTCCCATTTTAAAGAAATACTCAGTGCTAGCAAACACGTACAGTAACATAGTATTCCTACAGAATGATTACTAAGAAATTCGACTGCAAATCAATCTCATACTGAAGCATATATGAAGTGCTTCTCCTCATAATGACCTGGGCACCTAATTTGTAAGTAATGGGATAAACACTTTCAAAGAAGAGATAGTTTGATCAAAAAGTGGCAAATATTGCCACAAGAATACACATATGACAATTTTGCCATCATTTCAATGAAAACCTGTACTGTGAGTACAAGTTCCATTTTCCTCGTAAAATTAAAATTATTATTTGCTATGGTTTCTCATGGTCTGAATTTTTCCCATATTATTTTCTTTGGACCAGATATTTGATGCACGAAGAATGAATTGTAGTCTTACCCCACCGCTCTATAGTAAGGAATTAAGTTTTCAGTGCGTCAGCCTTTGTGGTCGACGACCCCTTAGCAATGTCTTCCCTCCCTTTAATGTATTGTAGGTGGATCATATTGACGGTTTTGATTTTTGTATTTCAATTTTTTTGAATCTTGAAATCAGTGTTTGAATCATACTTTGATGAACAAGCCAACTACCTTAGTAAAACATAATAATGGTCAAAATATTTTCTTTGTTGTTTCTTCTGTAATAGTATCTGCTAACGTTTGCTGGCCGCTTAGTCTATCATTCTGTTTTGTACCCTAACTGTCTACAAGAACTTGCAGTTTGTAGAAATCTGTCTTCAGAAAAACAGAGATATGTTTAAGAATGGAGATAAACAAAACTCACTTCCACAAAGTATCTACTTCAGGCCATACAGAACTGAGAACGGTGACTATTTTGAATGGATAATACCTCAGCTTTATTCACAGGATAATACTAGCAATTTACCCCTGTGTGTACCTGTAGTAGCATTCAAACATATATAGTTTAAATCTTCATTGAGTGGGCGTATAGCAACAAGAGGCTTTGATACAAATAATATATATTACTCTTTAGTAAATGGTACCTTACTTATCTATTCAGATGACTCTCGTACATTCAGATAGTGTGTTCTTTTGTAACTACAAAATAAAACAATAATTTCAAACATAGACCCAAGGGTCTATGTTTCAAAAGCATCATCTACCCCAACCCAGGTAGGTCATCCTGTTTGAACAAGATCTGGAGCCTCGTTACAAGGATAAGGCAGACAATTTTGACACCCATGTAGATTTCAGCTTAACTCCAATATGCATCATATATTTTTGGAAAATCATGACAGAGAACATTCTTGATTTTGTTGATCAGAAAATGAGGACAACATCAACCTGGCTTTTCAGGGATTTGCCGTCTTCATCTTTCACTGGTACTGCGTCCTCAACGATGAAGTGACGAACGCGAAAAAACTCGGGGCGGCCTCGCTTTCAAAACATCCTCGTATCCCTCATCCTCCTCCGGATATGACGACGATGACGTCAAACGTAAATCAGGTGGTTTTTTCGTCGTGATATTTCAGCAGAGAGGGTTGACTCTTTCATTCGGTTTGACAGATAGAAGACGCTAAGTGACATGAAGTAATGACGAATTGATGAGTCTGTGTTGCATTTCTTCAGCGTTTGTAATACTTCTCATGGCTTGTAAAACTACGACATGACTGTTATGTACAGTTCCTGAAAGGAAATATTAATATAACCAGTGATATGATATAAAAGACAGTAGCTCTGTCTGTAGTGAACAAACACAAAAACTGCTGAAGTTGAATTTTCCAAGCGTAAACTCATGACAAGAAATCTCGTCCCATTTGTTTTCTTCTATCGATTTTACAAATATGCAACAATCAAACATAACTGTGGTAATTTAATTTTCTTTCTGCTTGTGTGCCACCTCGTTTTTCAAGCTTAAAAGTAGGATGCACCTCGCGGGACATATTTTCAGACTTCACATTTTGCCAATACATCTCTGGTCTATCGCTTGTTGGGGCTCGTTTGAAGGCCTGTGAGTAAGTGAAGTTTTCGTCGCCTTCATTTGTGAAAGTGAATATTTCGATTTGCCCCATAGATTTTTACGCAGTAGTGGCAACTATTTTGAATTTCAAGTGTCGGCTTATGCAAGGTAATTTGTGCCTGTAAGGGACTGGTCAGTTTCTTCAGCCTGGGGGGGGCCGGTGGATTCATGGGGGGTCACCCTGTTTTTGACTTTGGTGATAGGGGGGTCAGTGTGTTTTTGAATTTTGAAACAGGCTCATCATTGCCTAAAATGTTAGTGTCAGCCACAAATTTCATCATTTAGTTGTATTTTTCGGCGCGCCATTCGGGCGCGTAACTTCAATAATCAGTCATATTTTTCAGCACGCCCAACTTTAACATATCAAGCATAAATACATCAGAGATATCTGTGTGTTCAATATTTTCAGCGTGCTCTTCAAGCTCATTACTTTAATATATCAGACATTTTTCAGCATGCCCTTCAGGTGCATGACTTTAATATACAAGGCATATATATCAGAGATTTCAGGATGTTTCATATTTTTCGGCGCGCCCTTCGGGCACCATACTTTAATAAATCAGAGATATCTTGATGTTTGCTAAGTGAAAGTGTACCATTATGAAATCTGCATTTCATATGAAAAGGATGACAAATTCCTGATACTTTTCTATTCTCTCTATGAGAATTCAGTATGATAAAGCAACATGCACAAATATTTCACAATATATATTTGATACAGTGACTTATTTTAGAGATCGAAAAATGACAATATATCTTTCCTTCCCATCGATGCAATTATTTTCCTTTGTGTCACAGGTTTTCTGTAGAAAGATGCTTTTTTATGAACAAAATAACAGTTAAAAAGGCAGTTTTTGTCATTATTAGCTGTGCTTTTTATGGTTTCAATGTTACAAGAGAAGGTCTTCTCAGACACTGTACACATCAGATTTGGCTAAAAAAGCTCTCAATGCTCCTCAGGAGATTTAATTGGATGGTAGGAAAGTCTTAACACCCATCAAAGTTTTTGATTCACTGCTTTTCCCTCTTTGATATTAATGATTGAGATCCTTTTCTGTACAACAGTTCAGGACATCTGGTTAAGCATAGAAAGTGTGAAATACATTTGCCTTAGCTCATTCAAAATACAGCTCATTCAAAATGTACTGTATTCAAACTTTAAGATTGACACTTTGAAATTCCTATCTTACAACTGACATGTCAACAATTTCATTAAAACATAAATGACTATGTAAAATATAATATATGTAAAATGTAAAATATAATATATATATATATTATATATATCTATATTATATATATATATATATATATATATATATATATATATATATATATATATATATATATATATATAATTTATGTCCACCTTTTGTTTACCTATGTCGTGCGCCATGGGGGATCACCCTGTTTTGAAATTTGGTATAGGGGGGGTCACCCTGTTTTCAAAATTTGGAATGGGGGGGGGGGGGGTCAGCCACTTTTTGACGTCGGCAAAAAATAATCCACCCCCCCCCCCCGGCCGAAGAAACTGACCAGTCCCTAAATTGAATTGTTGTCCGTCATGGTGTACGGCGCCCTCTATGTATCAGCTTCAAGATGCAATTTGAACTACTCGAACACACATCTCTAACCGTTCCTACTCATTCTCCGTTTCCAAGGAAACTACCTGTACGGCAGCTGGCACGGGCAACCAAGCAAAGACCGATTCCAAGGCAAGACTTAACAAGGTACAGCAAGCTTGGAACTGAAAAGTCCGTTCGGATGAAGGCAGTGCATATGTTTTGAAGTTCAGACGGATGCGGTTGTTAAATTTACCAGTTGTCCTATGTTCTTCACGCTACAACTTAATGTCTCTTTTGGTCTTCATAACTCTCATAAGTTTGCTTCTATACACAGTCTAAATCAGCAGACACAGCCAATGCCATTCTGAAGAGAAGGACGCATGCTGGTTACGAAAACGTAAATCCGGGGTATATCCAGCGATTCGTGCAGTGTCCATTTACACAAAATATCACCATCACAAATGTGAAGAGCTCCTCCGCACAACTTCGTCTGAACTTCAAAGTATATTGGTTGTTTTCCAATTCTTTACTCCACACAGTGTTCAGTGAACAGTCTCTTTGCTTTCCTATAGTTAGTTTTCCCGGTCATTTTGATGCAGAATATTTGACAATGTCATGTATTTTTTTTTTCAATAACAAACACGATATGAATATTAAATGATCTTTTATTTATTATCTTGACTAATTTATGAGGAAAGATTCATCGCAAGGTTTTCCGAAGGACGCTCACTTATGGAATATGTGACGTCAGAATGTCTCTGCCGAAAGAGTCTGTAATAAAAATATGCATTTGATTTCACATTTCGACCTTCAACTTATCTGCTACTTCACAATATGTATTATCATACGTGAATGTAATTATCAGTGAAATTTTAAAATATAATTGAACAGGACCTTGATATGTAATTATTGACTTATACCATATTGATCTTCATTTGTCCCTCTTGGTGAAGAGCTACTAGTGATATAAACACGTTTCTTTATCTTGCCTTTATCTTTTAGAAATGTTACAGGGCTGAGCGGTGTTTTAAAACAAATACCAAGTACAGCAGTCAAGACATGTACACAAAAAAGCAAGCCTAACTCGACACCGAGAACAAGTCATTCTAATCTGTCAAGTTGGCTTGCGCGCATAAACGTCGTCATGGTACTTAAGCTTGTACGCTAGAGCAATTGACACCAATGACCTCACACTACGGGTCACAGTTTGGTACCCCTAGGTTCACGGTTAACGATCCCCATCCCGTGCTAATAACATTTCTAAAGTCTCACAAACACTCAGTTCATCTAATTTTTATAATAAGATACTATCATTGCCTTATCATACAAGCAACTTTTAGTCTATTGAAAAAATATTTTAAGAATATCACACAGCAAAGTGTAGTGATCTATGAATATAATGTGACATGATCTATGAAGTCACATTTTAACATTAAGATGCGATTCATGTATCGTTTGTGATATCTTTCAAGCCTTCTTTTCCGTCCATAATGTTTTCGCGACGATGTACAAGAGAATTGTGACTGACTATTTTCAAAATTATTTCAATAAAGTCACCTAATAAACTATTTTCTTGACTCTTATTTATGTCTAACCTATTTTAATTTGGTAAACCTGGTGATAAAACGTGATATAAATTGACAAGTTTATGTCAGACGTTCAGAAAGAACATACATACATACATATATACATACATACATACATACATCCATCCATCCATCCATCCATCCATCCATACATACATACATACATACATACATACATACATACATACATACATACATACATACATACATACATACATACATACATACATACATACATACATACATACATACATACATACATACATACATACATACATACATACATACATACATACATACATACATACATACATACATACATACATACATACATACATACATACATACATACCTACATGCATGCATGCATGCATGCATGCATGCATGCATACATACATACATACATACATACATACATACATACATACATACATACATACATACATACATACATACATACATACATACATACATACATACATACATACATACATACATACATACATACATACATACATACATACATACATACATACATACATACATACATACATACATACATACATACATACATACATACATACATACACTCTTTACTGATCTGTTAATATCAAAGCAACGAGTCTAGGCTTTGCATCAATAATCGAAAACAAACTTCAAAAACGATCAACATGCTGTCACGTTTCCCTGTCTCCCGTCTCCATTGAATGGAGCCACTAAGTTTTGTAGATTTATTTACATCAATTCACATGCTATTTGTTTTTTTATATTGAAGGAGATAATGTGACATTAAATGTTGTAATTTACAATCGTCTGACATGAGGCAGTTCAACTTTTGAATTTATGACTTGGATTGTGCATTCCATTCCATTACATTGAGGAACGCAGTTCCGACCAACCAAAGTTACTGACCAAAAAGTTGAGTCCCATTCTGCAGCTTGTGTGGATATGTCGACGACCCGAGCCGATAGCCATTATTCACACCCAGAAGATGTTGGTATAGATTAGCACGACGTATTCGCCGCCTAAAATCCTTCAGAGTTCACTTACGTTTTTCGAGAGAACTTTCCGCTTGTCACCCTAAAACAAGGTAAGGTTAGATTTATTCACACTTCCGATGTGTTTTGTACAAAATATTTAGAACAACGCTTGGCGTTTGTATTTCAGAGCGTATCGTCTGAGTTTTGCTGATCAGCAGACACTGTGTCGAGTGTATTGAGTTTCACCGATGTCACCCACACAGTCGCTAGGCTGTAGTAACATCCCTTATTGGCTTGCAGATAAATTGTATGAACGTGTTTTAGCTCTCCGAACAAGGACGTTCTTCTGTAAAATAAAACGGAGTTTATCGCGGTTCGCCTCATTTGACTGCCGAAAGTTTACTTACATGTAAAAGTGTAATTACTATTGATGACTTCTACCTAGGCCCTGCAGTGCCTTGGACATAACCTTCCACCTTGGTCGACACATATGTCGTGTAGACAGATTGTTTACATGTTATGGTAGTTCATCTGATACCTCCATTCGGGTTTGTGGGTGCGTTTACAATGAATATACTGTAGGACCTGCTTTAAGGAAGTTTTTCGTTACATTTTAAATGAATATAAACGCCCATTCCGTCTAAACGAGGGTTCTCGAAATCATTCTGCATCAATAGTGTGTCAATGGCACGTACACGTTATTGTGAATAGTTTGCGGTGAATCATTCTTTCCCACACTGTTATAACCTAATGTGATTAATGAAGCGATATCATAGACAATTATCGCCAGCGCAGGTTTGCAAATTTCAATCGTGAATCTGTTGTTGTCACATTGCATGTCATACATGGTCGACAGTATTGACGCCAACAAGTATAACAGTAGGAAGTACTCGGTTCAGGGAAAGGTTCGTGCAATAATTTTGCAAACCGTTTATCATCACAGCTTCCGAGCAACCGACAGCAGAGAAATTAGCATTGTTTTCAACCACTGGAATCCCAATAATTTACAGATGAAACGTAAAATAATATAATAATTTAGCTGACACGGCTTCTAATTTTTTCATAGTTTATAATAGTGAATAACCGAAAAGTCAATTCTGTCTGTTCACAACCATATATTTGGTTCACCGATAACTGGACTTTCAATGAAATGAACACAACGATCCAAGGTCGATATATAGTGATAGGAATTTGTTTACACAACATGCAACATAATGCAGTAAGCTGGAAGTCTCGCAAGCAAAGGACTAACACTCTGTAATTAGTCACTGACGACAAGGAATCATCGGAAAACTATGTCTCCGTCTATGAGAGAAGACGGAAATAAAACACGGTGACAATGTTGTAAGGAGGTTAAAGGTCAACGTAAGCAAAGACATCCATCATGCAATCAGCGGATGATTTTTAAATATTCTATTTTAAAATACATTTAATCTGTCTTTCTCTATTAAAACAAAACACACGGCGGATACTTCTACGTCGACCGATTGTCGGCGAAGGCGAAGCTGATTGGTGGACATTTTGCACACTCTGAGTGGCCCTATAATCAGTATAGTTATCGCGGAGCAGGTGTTTTCATAACCGACAGCCACAGGTGTCACGTGAAAAAGGTTAAGACCCTATGCTACCAAACGAGCTTGGTAAATATCCGTCTTATTGGGGTACTCTCGTCACTCTAAGCCCCAAATGCCGAAAATGGTCGTTTGCGAGATCATACGTCGGAAATTCTACGCCCGAGACCGAGCATTTTTATAAGTTGGGGATGAAGTTGACAGTACACGTACACAGTATCCAACCGTGACGGCAACACACTTTTACGTCCAGTGAAGCAGACGACAAAACGTGACAGTGCAAAGTATGGCAAAGAGCAAAAAGAACATCGAGGCATTTCTAAAACGACGATGAAAAAGTCTAAAAATGTGTTTACAATATACTAATATTAAATTGACTATTTATTTATTTATTTCATTTATTGATTACCATCCAAAATTTTCCTTCGAGCTAAATACCCTCCCCTTTGTTAGTTCCGCATTTACGTAACCATCTATGCTTGTAGTAGGGCCCGTTTTAGCACGGCTAAAACAGTATTTAGCGTCGATTGAATGAGCTCCAATATATTTGTGTTGTGTTGTGCTTTTTTGTTGGCAGGACACAGCAGTAAAAAGCGCGAGAAAGAAGTTCATAAAATGTTGATCTATCATGATTTTCTAGCTACAAATGTATCAGAAAAGTGTCAAAAAGATGCGATTCATTACTGTGCCACATACCGTTCTTTGCTAGAGGGGTCATGACCTTCAAGATTCTAGTCCTTCTCTTTGAGGACCGTGATAAAATGGCAAACACAAAACCCCAAATTGTGAAGCATGGGAAGACAAAGGAACATACACAGTGGCTTTGAAAAGCACGTTAAAGTGAATCACAAAATTGATTATAGATTACTGGAGCCGTACCCCAACGTCCATACACAGTGCGTAAAGTGAACTTAAACCGCTTATCGTCAACGGCTATCCATAACTTCAACCATGAACAATCACAAAAAAATAGACTAACCAGTGAAATTGTCTTCATTACATCCATACACGCCAATAATAAGAACACAACTAGTCTTATTTTGCCCACGTTCTTAAAGGTATGTCAGCCACCTATAATCTAAATATGCCCATACATGGTCAAAGGGGCGTTTCTGGGTATTCAAAATGCCCATGTAACGGCACTGTTTTTAAAAAGCGGCCACCCGCTTAAAATGTTTATTGGTTAGATTTTCTCTTTCCATGATAACTGTGGCAAAAAATTGGAACAGGTGACAGTATACCTTTAACTGAAGCAACATCCAATGACGCGAACAACCTTTGTTTAATGAAAAATTGAAGATAGCAATGGCGATGAGAAATGTACATCCTAACGCATGCGCATTTTGTTTGCCAACTGGTGTCATAAGGAAATAAGGGAAAGCTTTAAATCAGCAATGTTATGACTATATTGTTTGTGCAATACTGATAAAGCGTCAAAAATAGAAATTACATAATTATACCTTTGAATAAATATATTTTATGTGCCTATTCGTCAATGGCGATAACGTTACTGAAATATTATAGTTGATCATTATTAAATTTATTTATTACTTGTACATTTATGGTTACTATGGTTTTTTACATCGTGGTTGGTATTTTTAGAACATTTGTTGCGGTACATTTTTGCTGCAATTATGGTTGCATAACAGCGAATTGTGCTAAGTATCACATTTATGGAGATAAGTACATTATGAAGGTTGTAGGGTGTACAGAGGAGATAGGCGGCTTAACATAATACCAAACGTGACAGACGGCGCAATAACAGTCTGTGCAATTTGGTTAATTTCAAATGACTTACATTGTAATACCTCTATTGGTATTACATCTATTTTATTTATTCCGTTGATTTTATTAGTTTTGTGGCAAGCTTGTTGTTTTTGCTCTTTCGTACGATCTTGGAAATGTCCAGGGATTATGAATTGGAATGCGGGACGCAATGCTCGAGAGACTGGGCAGAGAGTCACTGAGGTAAATTTATCCGGCACAAAGGTTAATGATTCTAACAGCTGTTGACGCTAACATTAACAATTTCAACGAGACAATAATCTCACTTTTAAGTCGATTTTGACACACATATCAGAGACACACTTTATCAACGGTAAGGTGCAAAGACTCCAAGGGGATCTTTGAGGACGATTCATAAGAGAGAGTGAAGACGTTGTAGAAGGTAAGAGAAAGAGAGAGTGGCAACTCCTTTACCCTGCGAGATGGAGTCAACCTTCAAAAAGCCTGTGCTGTTTTTGTTGGCCTGCATCACCATGTCTTCTTGCATTATCCTCTTCAACAGAGCCTATAATAGCCCGTATCGTGTCGCCGCGAACAGGTATGCATGGTCACACTTGTTTGTATCGGGAAATACCACGGCCACACGCTCCAGGACGGTGCCACCGCAAATCTCGGTATGCCCGACTCCTAGAAAGCACGTGCTGTTCATCGCCAAGGCCAGGACTGGCTCCACTTTCATTGGCGAGCTGTTTAATCAGAACCCGAACGTTTTCTACCTGTTCGAGCCGCTGCGAGTGGTTCCTGATATGGTGAAAATAGATGCAATACCGGAAATGTATCGCGGGGATATGTCGGCAGAATTACTGAACAGCTTCTACCATTGTGATTTCTTAACCTACTACGTGTATCAAATTCAAAGGTGGGGTCTTGCTATCTCTGAAAGCAAGGCTTTGCAGAAGATATGTAAACGATATAAGCGGTGCACAAAAGTTTCGATTTCTGACCTCAAAGAGGAATGCTTAAAGTATGATGTCATGGTTATCAAAAGCATACGCGTTGAAGATCTGAACCATCTGATGCCGATGCTGCCCAAGACTGTTTCGATTTTAAGGTGGTACTGCTCGCTCGTGACCCAAGGGCAGTCGCCTCGTCCAGAAAATACTTCAAACATCGCAAGCGGGTGCACGAAACATTGTACAAGCTCGGCATCGCCAAACCTTTGAACGATACTTCAACCCAACTTCACCCGGACAACGTGCACGACTACTGCAAGTGGCTTGGGCGCAACCTAGCTGTTTTCAGAAACGCCCAATGGCGGGCGAGGAGACAAATTGTCGTGCTGCGATACGAGGACGTCGTGACGAACGTGACGCAGAAGGGTTTGGAACTTTACGAAACATTTGGAATTAAAGCAACGGAAAAAGTACTGAAGTGGATCGATGACAATACTCAGAGTAAGGAAAAAGCAAAGAGAGGATCCATGCAGACAAAAAGGAACTCGACCAGTACGGCGCTGGCCTGGAGGTCAGATTTAAGCATGGACGATGTAAACTGGTTCAAAGCGCTTGCAGTGACGTCATGCAACAACTTGGATACAAACTCATAAGGCTGGAGTCTGAACTCACGAACCTATCTTCCCCATTGTTAAATCCCCTGCCCTTGGAATAATGAATGTAAAACATTTTGCATTCATTTTTGTCATATTCTTACTTACAAACAAATACATACATGCATACATACATACGTACGTGCGTGCGTGTGTGCGTGCGTGCGTGTATACATATGCATACATACATACATACTCATACATACATACATACATACATACATACATACATACATACATACATACATAATACATACATACATACATACTACATACATACATACATACATACACATACATACATACATACATACATACATACATACATACATACATACATACATACATACATACATACATACATACATACATACATACATACATACATACATACATACATAAAAAGTACATAGTCCATACATACATAAATTACATACATGAGCAAGATTACAGTGAATTTCAATAAATTAACCTTGCTTCGTAATATGTAATACGAAATGTATTTTATATAATCCTTGTACACCATATGTCCCTCGTCAAGCAGACTCCTGATCCCAGCACTTACACCAATCCTAAGAATTTTAAATGTTAGGCCGACCCTATATTGACATACTCTCGGGCACATAAACTCATGCAATAATATATAACCTTGTTCACATGGGTCCCATATGATCTTTGGGGGCCTTTCCGACGACGTCCCTCCTTTTGAACTTTTTGACCTGACTTTTCTCATAGGTTCACACTTTGTTAATCGATAGATATTCACGAATTTCAAGGAACATGGATTCCAAAACAATCTTCTCAGTTAATTAGGTGTTCTTTGGTATGAAATGGTTTAAAAAAGCTTGAAGAAAGAAAATGCTTTGAGTCTATGGACCCAACGCTAGTCTGCGACGGAATGTTACTATTAAATGTTATCAGTACTGATTTATGTTTTGAATAAATCTATTACGCCTTTTTCCTTGTTAAATAATACAATTTGTCAAGAATACTTGAAAATTCGATCTTCTTTATTCACATTACAAAGGAATTGTATCTGCCATGATCCGATACGTTGAGAGATAAAAACTGCGTGGATTGTAATGTACATGTGCGCAACCAGTATAAAAATACATACCACCGTGACGCACTGCAGTGTTTTTGAACAACTCTTCATGAAAACCTGTACTGAGAGTACAGGTTCCATTTGCCTAGTACAATTAAAATTATTATTTGTTATGGTTTCTCATGGTCTGAATTTTTCTCATTTTATTTTCTTTTAAATCCGAATCATTATTGGACCAGATATTTTGACACACGAAAAACGAATTATAGTCTTACCCCACTACTCTTTAGTAAGGAATTGAGTTTCAGTGCGTCAGCTTTTGTAGTCGACGACCCCTTTGCATTGTCTTCCCTCCCTTAAGTACATTGCCTGTGGCTCATATTGACGATTCTCCGACTACGTTATTGAACCGTTCTCTTTAAGACTGGGGGTTTGGCCGAGTAGTTTTGACTGTGATGTCGTCGCTAGATGACTTGGTGCCGTACGTTGTGAGCTCGAATCCGTTCGAGAGTTTACTGACTTTGACATAACTGTTGTCAGAACTTCATAATTGCCTTTACCTGATATTTAAAAATCTGGTCGGTAAAAACGAAATTATCTTATGTTATTAACTGACACCATGCTGCTGTCCAAGAAAGAAATAAGTAACCAAACAGGCATCTTTAAAAAATGACGATACAATAGATTTCGTAATAAGGCGCGTTAGATAAAATTATTTGTTTCCGTCCCCGTACTTATAGGTTTTCAGAGAAAATGAAGAAAATAAACACAATGTTAACACTATTGCAAATATAATTATTTTTTCTCAAAGAAACAAAATTAAAACTGAGATTATGTCAATACACTTGTGTGTTTTTGTCTGTGTTTGTTTTTTTCCATGGCTAACTGGTAGGTTTTTCAAAAATCAAGGGACGGCAAGCAAAGAATTTCTTTCAGTGGCCTTATCATGTTTGACAAATATTTTTCAAAAATCGTTACAAAAGTGGTGATAACTTCAGATACTGTTTGTGTGCGGTTTTAACAATTGATTTGAGACAAGTAACGTTAGAGTTTTACAGCCTGTTTAGGATTTATTAGCGACCAGATAAACCTTAAGTATGGAATCAGTACAAATGTCGGCCAGCTGTTGAAACCATTACGCTTTAGCCCATTACTTAACCAGGACCGCTGATATCGTTCCGACAGGGAGGTTGCTCTAATCACGTGATGAAATGTCTGTTGCCACACTCGCACACACGAGAAATAGAGAACGCCTCGGGGACGTATAATTGGAGTGTAAAACTTGTATAATTCTCTTCTTATCTACTTCGTGTGTGTGCCCACTTTGCCTACTGTCTTATTTTGGTGAATGCTGAAAATTCATTTTTTACAGAGTTAATGCAGCGATAGTGGCCATTTTTAATTTCTAATATCGGCGAATTTAAGGTAACTAGCTTCTCAATTAGTAAGATTTGCACGATGACCCTGAATTTTTGTTTTGTATATATATATATTGAGAGAGAGAGAGACAGACAGACAGACAGACAGACAGACAGACAGAGAGGCGCGAGGGACGGAGAGAGAGTTTGAACGTAACATCGTATAAAATACAGTATGTAAATATCATTCACAAGCAATGGAAAAATTGATGTAAGTTAATTAGCTTATATAATTCATTATTCAAATTAATTGATGTAAATTAAATGAGAACGCACATACCAATTCGTTGAGAATTTTCTACTTGTGAACCTGGGATACTGACTTGTGATTATAATTCTTAATATATTTTGTCATTATTCATAACATTTCCCGCTTTTTTCGGCGTGTTTCCTACATTCCTACATTCTGTATTACAAACTGTGATGTTGCAAAATTTAGAGAAACAAAACTGTCGAATATTAGAATTACGAATTTGCATGAACGCTTTTTGAAGTTTCTAAATTCATCGCGAGCGTTTCTTCATTGCTATATTTGAAATGGATATCACATTCAGTTTATCACGTGACATGTACGATCGCATTTTTCTAGGTGGGATAACCTCACATTTCACAAGACTATTAACTCACTCCCTCCTTCATTGAATCTTCTTGGCACAGAGAACCGCTAGTCCCGACGCTTTCACCTCTGTTTTATCACAATAGTATATTGAATGAGAAGATTTCTTTGCCATCAACGCTGCAAAATCATAGACATTTGTGTCGCCATTCTTGAATAATAGGTTACCTCCGATGTTTTACGTCATCAGCACATCGAAATTGATGACGCGTGATTATCCGTCGATTTGACCTCAGTAAGTCATCCTGGATGTCACCCAAAATTCTATAGCATTAAAAGAACGCCAGTAGAATATATTGATCTCCTGCTTTGTGTCAGCACTGGTGACAATAATGTTCGGGACATATCCCAAGAATTTGACTTGCAATCTAAGCTTTATGTCAACTTGTGAAAAACAGTCCACTGCATAACTAGATGCACAGTGATGGCAAGATCTGCTTCAAATAACAGCCATCTAAGAGACTCAGTCTGCATTACTGTTTACCAAAGACCTCACTCTTTCCTGCTCAAGTTCCATGAGTTGTTACTTTTGAAATATTTTCTTCCGATTCTCAGATGCAGTCGTTTGCTCTACTAACAAGCTGAAAAGACAATTTATTCGCAGAGCTTGTATGTGTGCAGAGTCCGATGTCATCTTTGACACTGTTGTTTGTAGCGAACACAATATTTTGCACAAATGCGTTCAGAAGGCTAATAGTTTCTTTTTTCCAAAATACTTTGAGGATAAAAGGAACACAATGTCCTCGACAGATGGAAAAATTAAATGACGAAGTGTCAAAAGTTATAGTAACTCCCATTTGAGATAATCCTGGGCTGCATGTGTAACGTCACTATACTGTCCCAGATCTACGATCAATCCCTAACATACATTTCCGTTCGTCAAAGACCACGAAGCAGATATAAATATAGTGCTTTAACAGTCCAACATTTTTCCAAATGTTTGTTTCATGGATCAAACCAAACACCGAACTCAAATTTCAACATGATATAAGCTAACTCCCTCTGAATTCTGTAAAAGCCGAGAAGAGAATAATACTGGCCTTCGCTAAAGTTATCCATAAAGAATTACGTTCATTTTAAGATCATATATCATATATATCATATATATCATATGTTCAGGAAAAATCTGATTATACAAATGAGGCATTTCCGTAGATTGACACTTCCATTGGGATCTCGTGAATTAAAAAGTGATGGTTTGAGTAGTTTCTGGAATTACGCTCGTCTCTAAAGCTAGTAGGCATTCTTGACCAGAAAACTTTATTGAGGAATTGGGCGACCCTAGACCCACTTTAACGAGCTAATCCTTCCCTTAGTGTTGTTTTATGTTGTATCAAATTACAGACTCAGAGTATGGATACTTGCTACGAAGCTTTACTCTTTACGGTCGCTGACAATTATATCTAGGTTGCGCAGGCCTTTAAGGTATGACGAGAGCACAGACTTTCTTACTTGCCAAGATCAATATAGAGATTCGGGGATAATTGGCTATTCAGTAATCTATCTATCTACTCTCTATCCACCCATCTATTTATCTATCTGTCAGTCTATCTATCTATCTATCTATCTATCTATCTATCTATCTATCTATCTATCTATATCTATCTATCTATCTATCTATCTATCTATCTATCTATCTATCTATCTATCTATCAGTCTATCTATTTATCTATCTACCTATCAATCCATCTATTTATCTTCTGTCTGCACCTGTCTTTTTTCATTTCTTTGGTCTATCTATCAATCCATCTATTTATCTTCTGTCTGCACCTGTCTTTTTTCATTTCTTTGGTCTACCGATATATCCTACTTTTCAAGAAAGACAAATAGACGATATTGTTACAAAGTTCGGCAATATACAATATAATTTCAGGAAATGTACAGACAAGTTCCTAGTCGCTTGGCTTTTCTCGGCAGCAGTTACCGGCTGTGCGTTACCTAGCACCTCACGGTGTTCATTAGACAAGTGCATAACTCAACTGGACCCTCCTTATATCGCGAACAAGTGGAGTGCGTATGTTGTGTCTTCAACTGATGCTATATCGCTGTGGATGTAAAACAGAGAACTCAAGACTGTTCTGGCGGAGCTTAGAAGTTCAGTCTCCATGTCGATTGTCGGCAGTCTTCACGGGAAGAATGGACCTTTGTTATAAACTTTTCCACGTTTTCATTATCAGGGTGATATGCCTGTATTTTACTAGACCTAGTGCACTTTTACGATATGTCTATGTATGTTCAATCTAGGGTAACTTGGCTAATTTTGCCAACTCGTAAACGAAAGAAACCGTCATATCTGTAAGATTTTCTCCGAGAGGGTTATAACACGTTCCGACATTTATAAAAAGTAGGAATTGTGCATATTTCCATGCATGGAAAATAGTGAAGTGATTCAAATGACTGTCGTGCAATACTCAGTGAGGCATCCGCCCCGTCGTTTACGGAGCAGACGAGAGTCTGCAATTAACTTGACAGGCGAATTATTCCCAGGAGTTATTGCTTTCCTGGACTGTATAAATCAATGCATTTCACAGATGTTGAATCTGACTTCAAAAAACCAAGCAGTGCGAAGAAAGTCTCAACTACGTTTGGTATCCGCACTCGCCACACATACATCAAACCGACACCGAAGTCGTGAACTCGCCAGTCAGAAAGCACAAAATATTTTAGGTTCTTTTTGCAAAGATAAGGCAAAGGCAATAATTGTCAACAGAGGGCCTGTCTGTTTCTGTAAAGATTTAGCGTTGAGGTACAGGAGCGCACGTTGATGTAGTTTTCTTTCAGGGAAACAAGTGTTGAACCAACAACATTCTTTGCATCTCATGACGAGTCAAAAGTCATGTAATTAGATTCTCTGAATCTAATCAGACATTTGTAATATGTAAATAAATCAGAAGTATTTGTTCCGTCGAAAAAAGTCCCGTTCTGGTGTATTTCTCCGAATAAAGCATAATTATGTTTTCAGTAAGTATAAGTAAGTAAGTAAGTAAGTAAGTAAGTAAGTAAGTAAGTAAGTAAGTAAGTAAGTAAGTAAGTAAGTAAGTAAGTAAGTAAGTAAGTAAGTAAGTAAGTAAGTAAGTAAGTAAGTAAGTAAGTAAGTAAGTAAGTAAGTCAATAAATGTAAGTTTAATGATTTCAAATTTCAAATGATAATTGGCAGTCGGTTGCATCATCTTGATGATTCCATTGTAAAATCAATGAAAAGTCAAATAAAAACAACAACATAAAGTAACTATTTTAAGGTGTTTTCTTTGAATGTCTTGACAACAATTTATCATCCAAAATCCGTGTTCCTTGTTTCTAGATAACAATACGTTTACCTGAGTATATTCAGACAGAAAACTTGTAAATCGAAGATAAAATTATTTTCAACTTACCTCATACTTGAGAAATAGCGTATGATCTTTCGAAATAAGGGTTGGTTTGAAATTAAGTTCATATAGGCATATTCATGTTTGATCAGAATTGCTGAATAAGTTAGGGCGGAATGGTCAATATATGGATAATGTAATGAAATATACAGAATGCCGAAAACCTTCAGTCACTTACTTACCTTACTTGAACAAGCGTAATCCGATTCCAGGATAAACCCATTTGGTTTGAGAACGTGATGACACACATAGGATCATGGCGAACGAGGCTGACGATGGCGCTCTGTTGACAAGCGACAAGGAGAGAGCCTATACCTGGAGGCTGTGGAGAAAGGTAACGCTGAAGCCACCAAGGGTTTTCTCCTATATGCCGACTTTAACAAAATGCGGAGGATAGCAATGGATTGAATGCAGCAAATATTGCCATTATCAACAGACAGCTAGGTAGCTATGTCAAATTTATATACAAGTACAAACATTTTCTAAATTGTGGATGTTTTTGTGGATTTTGCTAGTGAAATAAGACAACCCCTAGTAGCTTTTCATGTTTCCCACAATTGGTATTCTGAAAATTTTAGAGTAAACCCCCCCCCCTCTTTGTGAAATTCTCATTTTCAAATAATATATCTGATTTCACTTCGGATATTCTGCGGAGTTTATTACAATACTTTGTAAATATCGGAAATGCCATGCTGCGATTGAGAAATATACATCCCTACGCATGCGTAATTTGTTTGCCACGTAATGTCATAAGGAACGGGGAAGCTTTAAATCAGAAATGATATGGATTTACTGTCTGTGTAATACCGATAAATCGTCAAAAATAAAAATTACATAATTATACCTTTGAATAAATATATTTTATGTGCCTATTCTCCAATGGCGACAACGTTACGAAATATTATAGTTGATCATTATTACATTAACTTATTTCTAGTACATTTATGGTTACTATTTTTTTTCACATCATGGTTTGTGTTTTATAACATTTGTTGTGGTTCATTTTTACTGCAATTATGGATGGTTACTTTTTATGGATGCATAATATCAAATTGTGCTTAGTATCACATTTATGGAGATCAGTACATTTTGGAGTTTATAGAGTTTACTGAGGAGCAACGCGGCTTACACATGATACCGGACGTCACAGACGGCGCAATAAGCGTCTATGCAAATTTGGTTAATTCCAAATGAATTACATTGTAATACCTAAAGTGGTATTACGATTTTTTTTCATTTATCCCGTTTATTTTAACTTTTGTGTGGCAAACTTGTTGTTTTTCCGTTTCTTACAATCTTTGCAATGTCCGCGGATCATGAATTGGAAGCCGGGACGCAATGCTCGAGTGACGGAGTGACGGAGGCAACTTATCTGGCACGAAGGTTAATGCTTGTAGCAGCTGTTGATGCTTACATTCAAAATTTCAACGTGACAAGGATCTCACTTTTAAATCGATTGGGATGCACACATAAGAGGCACACTTTATCAACGGTAAAGGTGCAAAGACTCCAAGGAGACCTTTGAGGTCGATAGAGTGTATGAATATGTTGTAGAGGGTAAGACAAATAGAGAGTGGCAACTCCTTTACCTTGCGAGATGGAGTCAACCTTTAAAAAGCCTGTGCTGTTTTTGTTGGCCTGCCTCACCATGACTTCTTGCAGTATCCTCTTCAGCAGAGCCTATAACCCATATCGTATCGCCGCGAACAGCTATTCATGGTCTCGCCTGTCTGTATCAGGAAATACCACGGCCAGGAGCACCGGGACGGTGCCACCGCAACGCTCGGTCTGTCCGACGTCGACTCCTAGAAAGCATGTGCTCTTCGTTGCCAAATCCCGGACTGGCTCCACTTTCATTGGCGAGCTGTTTAATCAGGACCCGAACGTTTTCTATCTGTTCGAGCCGCTGCGAGTGGTTCCTGATATGGTGAATATGGATGCAATACCGGAAACTTATAGCTGGAATATGTCGGCAGAATTAGTAAACAGCGCTCTACCATTGTGATTTCTTAACCTACTACGTGTATCAAATTCATTTGTTTGCCTTCCGCGTACTTATAGGTTTTTCGAGAAAATTAAGAAAATAAACACAATGTTAACACTATTGCAAATAAAATGATTTTTTTTTCAAAAAGAAATCGAATTAAAACTGAGATTATGTCAATACACTTGTGTGTTTTTGTCTGTGGTTGTTTTTTTCCATGGCTGACTGGTAGGTTTTTCAATAATCAGGGGACGGCAAGCAAATAATTTTCTTTCAGTGGCCTTATCATGTTTGACAAACAATTTTCGTAAATCGTTAGAAAGTGGTGATAACTTCAGATACTGTTTGTGTGCGGTTTTAACAATTAATTTAAGACAAGTAACGTTAGAGTTTGGCAGCCTGTTTAGGATTTATTATCGACCAGATAAACCTGAAGTATGGAATCAGTACAAATGTCGGCCAGCTGCTGAAACCATTACGCTTTAGCCCATTACTTAACCAGGACCGCTGATATCGCTTCGATCGGGAGGTTGCTCTAATCACGTGATGAAATGTCTGTTGCAACACTCGCAGACACGAGAAATAGAGAACGCCTCGAGGACATATATTGGGACTGTAAAACTTGTATACTTCTCTTCTGATATACTTTCTGTGCATGCGCACTTTGCCCACAGTCTTACTTTTGGTGATTATTGAAAATTCATGTTTCCACATTGAGTTGTTGCAGCGATAGCGGCCATTTTGAATTTCTAATATAGGTAAATTGAAGGTAACTTGCTTCTCAATAACTAAGATGTGCACGATGGCCCTTAATTTTTGTTGTATTTACGAGAGAGCGGAGAGAGAGAGAGAGAGAGAGAGAGAGGCGCGAGGGACGGAGAGAGAGTTTGAACGTATCATCGCATAAATAGAGTATGTAAATATTATTCAGAAGCAATGAATAAAAAATTGATGTAAGTTAATTAGCTTAGATAATCTATTGTTGAATTTAACTGATGTAAATTAAATGAGAACGCACATACCATTTCGTTGAGAATTTTATACTTTTGAAACTGGCATTCTGACTTACGATTATAATTCTTAATATGTTTTGTCATTATTCATAACATTTCCCGCTTTTTCGCCGTGTTTTTCCTACATTCCTATATTCTGCATTAGGAACTGTGATGTTGCAAAATTTAGAGAAACAAAACTGTCGAATATTACAAATTGGAAATTTGCATGAACGTTTTTTGAATTTTCTAAATTCATCGCTGAGAAAACCATAGCTCTACTATAGTCATGCGAGCGTTTCTTTATTGCTATATTTTGAAATGAATATCGCATTCAGTTTATCACGTGACATGTTCATCCCATTTTTTCTAGGTGGGATAACCTCACATTTCAAAAAGACTATTAACTCCCTCCCTCCCTCCCTCACTGAATCTTCTTGGCACAGAGAACCGTTCGTCCCGACGCTTTCACCTCTGTTTAATCATAATAGTATATTGAATGAGAAAATTTCTTTGCCATCAACGCTGCAAAATCGTAGACATTTGTGTCGCCATTCTTGAATAATAGGTTACCTCCGATGTATTACGTCATCAGCACATCGAAATTGGTGACGCGTGATTATCCGCCGATTTGACCTCAATAAGTCATCCTGGATGTCACCCAAAATTCTAAAGCATTTAGGAACGCTAGTAGAATATATTGATCCCCTGCTTTGTGTCAACACTTGCTGACAATAAATATCACGTTGTTAATGTGCGGTAAATATCCCGAGAATTTGACTTGCGATTTAAGCTTTATCGTTGAAGCAGCCCATCGCATAGTAAGATGCACAGTGAGGGGAAGATCTGATTCAAATAACAGCCATCTCTGCGTTACTATTTACAAATGATCTTACTCATTGACCCTGTAAAGTTCCGTAAGTTATTACTTTTGAAGTATTTCTCTTCCGAAGTTCCGATTCTCAGATATTTTTTTTTCTACCACCAAGTTGAAAAGCCAATTTATTTGCAGAGCTTGTATGTGTACAGAGTCCGATGTCATCTTTGACAGTAGAACTTTAGTAATCTGAACTGGAATCTATTGACGATTAAATTGTATATTATGCACAGATACGTATCCTCGACTAATAGACGAAATTGTGTCAAACATTATAGCAACTCTCATTGAAGATAATCCTAGTCTGCGAGTGTAACGTCATTCTTTCACTACATTGTCCCAGATGTACGATTAATCACTAACATACCTTTCATTCCTACCAAGAACACGAAGCAGATATTAATAGAGTGTTTTAGAAGTCCAACATTATTCAAAGTGTATTTTTTCGCTGATCTAACAAAATCAATAATGTATAGTGAATTTTGTAAATGCTGAAAACAATACTGGCCTTCGCCAAAGTTTTCGTCCATGAAGAATAACCTTCATTTCAAAGATCACATACAATAATGTTCAGGAAAACCCCGTCCCCCAAAAACAAAACAAAACAAAACAAACATCTTGGTGAACAAAGAAGGCATTTCCGTAGATTGACTTTCCGATTGAGATCAAGAAGTTTCTCGTGAATTAAAAACGTAGTGCTTCTGAGTTGTTTCTGGAATTACGCACATCTAGTAAGACATTCTTGACCAGCAGACTGTATTGGGGAATTGGGTGACCCCACCCTACAGTATGATCATATTAACGAGCTAATTCATCCCTTAGTGTTGTTTTATGATGTTGTATCAATTACCGACTCAGAGTATGGATACTTGCTACGAAGCTTTACTCTTTATGGTCGCTGACAATTATATCTAGGTTGCGTAGGTCTTTAAGGTATGACGAGAGCATAGACTTTCTCACTTGCAATCATCAATATAGAGATTCGGGGATAATTATTTACTTGGTAATCTATCTCTGTCTATCTCTGTCTGTCTATCTATCTTCCTACTGATCCATCAATTCATCTATCTGTCTATATGTCTGCCTGCTGTCTGTCTGTCTGTCCGTCTGTCGTTTCTGTCGTCTACCGATATATCCTACTATTTAAGAAAGACAAATAGACGATATTGTTATAAAGCTTGACAATATACATTATAATTTCAGTAAATATACACATGTATAGACTGGTCCCTAATCGCTTGGCTTTTCTCGGATCGCTTGGCTTTTCCCGGCAGCAGTTGCTGGCTGTGCGTTACCTAGCACCTCACGGTGTTCATTAGACAAGTGTATAATTCGACAGGACGCTTCTTATATCGCGAACAAGCGGAGTGTGTATGTGTGTCTTCTACTTATGCGATATAGCTGTGGATTGTAAAACAGCCAACTCAAAACTGTTCTGGCCGAGCTTAGAAGTTCAAAGTGTGTCTTCATTGGAATAATGGACCTTTGTTATCAATTTTCATTATTCAAATTTTTATTATCAGGATGCTATGCCTATAGTTTACTTGACCTACTAAAAATGTATGCATTTTTACGATCTGTCTCTGTATGTCAATCTAGGGTAACTTGGCTATTTATGCCAACTCGTAAACGAAAGGAACCGCCATATCTATAAGATTTTCTCCGAGACCTCGGGTTATAAGACGTTTCGAAATTTAATAAATAATACGAATTGTGCATATTTCCATGCGTGGAAAATAGCAAAGTGATTTAAATGACAGTCGTGAAATGCTCCGCAAACGATGGCATCCACCCCGTCGTTTACAGAGCAGGCGATAGTCTGCACTTTGCTTGACCGACGAATTGTTTGTTAGAGTTATTGCTATCCTACACTATAAATCAATGCATTTCACAGATGTTGAATCCGACTTCAAAACCAAGCTGTACAATGAACGTCTCAACTACGTTTGGTATTCCACACTCGCTACACATACATCAAACCGAGACCAAAGTCGTGAACTCGCCAGTCAGAAAGCTCAAAATAGTTTAGGTTCTTTTTTGCAAAGATAAAGACCATATCATTGTCAACAGAAGGGCCCGACGGTTTCTGTAAAGATTTAGCGTTGAGGTACAAGAGCGTACGCTGAAACAATTATTTCTGGGAAACAAATGTAAAAACTAACAGCATTCTTTTGCGTCCAATGACGGGTCAAAGGTCATGTAATTAGATTCTCTGTATCTGCTCCGACATTTGTAGTATTTAAATAAATCAGAAGTATTCGTTCCGTCGAAAATGTCCCATTCTAGCGTATTTCGCCGAATAAGGTATATGTGTTCAATAGGCACAAAATAAGAAGGTAAGTGATTGAGGAGGTAACTGACTAAGGTATTAATTACATGTAAGTTAGGGAATAAAATCAAATTGAAATTTAATAATTGACCCTTGGTAGCATCAGTTTGACGATTCCGTCGTAAGATCAAAGAAAATCTTGAACTAAAACAACGACATAAAGTAACCATTTTAAGGTGTTGACTTTTAAATGTCTCGACAACAATTTATCATCGAAAGTCCGTGTTCTAGTTTCTAGATAACAGTACGTTTACCTGAGTATATTTAGATAGAAAACTTGTAAACAGAAGATAAAATGATTACCAATTTATCTCATACTTGGGTAATAGTGTACGATCGAAATAAAGGGTGGTTTGAAATTCAGTTCGTATAGGCATGTTTATGTTTGACCATCATTGCTGAATAAGTTGTCAATATTTGGATAACATAATTAAATTTACAGAATGCAGAAAAACGTTCCTTACTTGAACAATCGTAATCCTATTCCAGCATCATAAACCAATTTGGTTTGGAGACGTGATGACACACATAGGATCATGGCCAACGACGCTGACGATGCCACTATGTTGACAAGCGACAAGGAGAGAGCCTACCTGGAGGCTGTGGAGAAAGGTGACGCTGCAGCCGTCAAGGGTTTCTCCGAGACGCCGACTTTAACAAAAATGTGGAGGACAGCAATGGCTGGATGCTGCAGATATTGCCATTATCAACAGACAGCTAGGTAGCTATGTAGAGTTCATATAGAATTACAAACATTTTCTAACTTGTGGATGTTTTTTTTATGCAGTTTACTCGTCAAATGAGACTACGCATCATAGCTTTTTCATGTTTTCCAAAATTACATTCTAACATTTTCACGAGTAAAATACCAACCCTCTATGTGAAATGCTCATTTTCAAATATATATCTGATTTCACTTCAGATATCCTGAGGAGTTTATTACAACACCATGTAAATATCGGAAACGCCTTGCTGCGAGCCGTTGATACTGGATTCGTCAAAGCTGTCGCGGTCATTTGTGAGCATGCACAGACTCTTAAGGTAAGAGGGAACTATAATTGTCGACGTAAGGTAAGAATGTAATGTATTATTTTTATTAAATCATCTTACCATTTCGCGGGGACTGTGGTACCATGGCGTTAGGATACATTTATCTTCTGTCCCCCAAAATGAACAGTCTATAGAGATACTTATTGATCATGATCATACATATTATGATTCATTGCTGATCAATTTCACAAAAAAGTATCAAGGGTTGTTTTATCTACATTTTTAAAATTTTCTTCAACAAATATTTATCAAAGGGTTTTCTATTTGGTGTTTGATGATTAAAACATAACTAATGTCACCGTTTTATATCAAACAATAATACGTCTTTGTGTTTGTTCTGCTAGAGAGGCATTCCGTTGCGACTATTTAAAGGATAGATTGTTCTTTTCCCCAGATAATTCTACTCGTAAATCGTGCTTGGAGTGACACTGGGAATAAGGTTGAACAAATATCCATATTTCACAGCGAGATTGTCAGCGAAAGGTTAAACGGAAAGACTGAAATTTACAACCTTGTTAAAAAAAGTAGACTCAGTGACGCCGTTTAACAAAAATTGAGAGTTACTAAATTAATAAAAAATACCATTAACAAATTTTGGCTACCAAAGAATTTTTTCAATAAAGCACGATACATGATCCTTAAAGGCCTGATAGCTGTATCTTTTTGAATTATTTTGTGTGCGTTTACTGCCAAACTTAAACAAGTTCATGGGAATGTACTCATTGAGGGGTGTTTAGACGGGTAGAATAAACTGTGACTACATGTGCAATTTTGAGCAAGATAAATAAAAATGTTTGCCCAAACATAAAATGGCCGCCCTCATGCAAATAAAGCAAAAATTCAATACGCAGTGCATATATGCATTGGAATCTTCACATAAACAATAGAGTAGTCAAATATAATGCATAGTGCTGAATGGTCTCCACTTGGACACCATATGCTATGTTTTCTTTGTAATATTACCAATTTTAAAAATGGCGGGAAATCAAAATAACGGTTAAAATTTAAATTTACTTGTCCAATCTTTCAGTAGTAGAAGACTATATCCTTTAAATCTGTAGAATTTAAAGAAAACCAGAGAAATACAAAGCTTTTTTCAGGTTGACAAAGTTCAAGAGTTACAGCTACAGGGGATTTAATAATAAGGTATATGGCTCGATTGCATAATCAGCTGCTTATTTCCTTGTTCCCTACTGGACTCTCACCCATCAGGATAGAGGACATGACGTCATCAATGGCAGTACCGATAGTAAGGAATTCCCACCTGGTGTGACACCAATCATACTCGGAGCACATCGCAATAACTATGACGTATGCAAGGTGGGTTGACATGCGCATATCATGTATTCTCCGACAAGAGCAAATATCACATCTCAGTTTCATACTTTGGTATATGTTACTGTCTTAGTGGTCCTTCAGTAGTTGGTCTAGTAAATATAGTATCGTCTCCTTTTGTCATGTTCCTACCAAAAGACGAAATTCAACATAGCTATAATTTAAAAAGTCATGTAATGTTATCCTGCATTTACCAATTATTAGCATTACTTCTTCATGCACTAAAAGTACTCTATAAATTTACTTATCGTTTTCGTTTATGTTTGTTTAATTCGTCTATTTATTTGTTTTATTTATTTATTCATTCTATCGATTGATTTACTTATTTTTGTAGCTTGTTCTTTTATTACTTAACGAGTGACCATGTTACCTTAAAATTTTATTTCACCATTAACATATTCAAACTCACAACACCTGAGGGAAATCTCTTAAATCTACTCACGATCATTTACAGATTTTGTTGAACAATGGCGCGAATCTCGAGTCCGCCGAGCAAGAAGACAAACTTTGCAAAACGCACGGTCTGTCTCGTTCCCTGAAGCAGCTACAGATGTACAGGGCCTTGACCAGCGAATCCTACATCTGCCTGACCAGCAAAGACCCGATCAGCCGGGCTTTCCAACTCAGCCACAAGCTGCAAAAGATGGCCAAGAGAGAAGTGCACTTCGGTCAGGAGTACGAAAAACTGCGGGAGGACTGCGAGCAGTTCGCCGCCGACTTACTCACCCACACGCGCAACGAGCATGAAATTACCACTGTTTTGACGCACGGTCCGCAAGTGTGGCGCAACGCGGAGGCCATTGATACGATAAAACCTCACAAAGCACTCGAGGCTGTCAAATATGAACAGAAAAAGGTATTGTGATCATAGTGCTAGGTTATCTTTCCTTTCAAATGTATACTCACTCCAACACTCAACCATCAACAATCCCTTTCTCTGTCTGTCTGTCTGTCTGCCTGTCTGTCTGTCTCTGTCTCTGTCTGTCTCTCTGTCGTTTTTACTGCCAAATACTATGTTATGATTATATAATCATTATGAATCTATTAAGCTATCCTCAAACTATAAGACTTCTTCTAAAACAATAGATGGAGCTCCCAAAAATTATTTATGAAAGGTATTTATTCTTCAAACACTGATACATCAATACGGCAAATGACGAAATATATAATTTCTTTTTTTTCAGTTCGTGACCCATCCTAACTGCCAACAGCTTCTCTATAACCGTTGGTACTACGGCCTCAAAGACTGGGAAGACTATTCGTCCACTCACAAAGTCCTTTTCGTCTGGCAGTTATGTTCGGATATCCATTTCTATCCCTAGCCTACATCGTCTGGCCATTCAAGAGACTGAATGAGCTTATACACACACCGTAAGTATTCGAAAAGAAAAGTGCATATGTCGTCTGCTTGGTGACGAGAAAAGACAACAGTTTATTATGTCGTTAAAAGGTTTATTTTGAAGGTGTCGGAGTTTATCTCTTGGAAACTATTTTGGAACTTTCATATTATATCTATCATAAACACAAAACCTTGATATCTTGAGCCAGCTGACCGCGACCTCGTACGCACACAACCATCATCATAGAGCAAACAGTAACATAATGTCCGACATCTTACCTAAAATGCATGCTATTTGGTTAAGGGTGCAAGGTACCATACTTCAGAGGACGGCACAACATGTTTAATTTGATACCGAAAATATCATCATTCTTTCACTCTAATCCATAATGGGTTTTTGAAACGGTGTTTCAGAACATAGCGCCGAAACCGGAAATTTTCCCCGACCGTTTCGTATTGGTTGATCATTGCAGAGAGTTCACGGTCACTAGTGACATAGAGAAAGATAGATAGAGTGGCAACGGGTATTGTTTAAGGCGTGAAGCGGTTACGTAACCCATCCATGTTCGCCTCGCCTCAGGTTGCTCGCGCCTCTCTTTTCCGAAGAGTGCCGACCATGAATCCTTCGGTAGTTTTCGGATTTTCGCCAATTGTTAAGCGAAAGTATGTTCGGCAAAGTTTGTGTTGTTGTTGTCGTGTGGTGCTGAGCAGAATTGACGTGCTGGCGAAAACGGGAGTGTTTTGAGCTTCAGGAAAACGAGTTTTACAGTTTTAAAAATTCCTCTCATATTTTTATGAATATATAATGAGTGTGTTTGAACCAAATTTGAAAGTCTTTTATCGATACTGTCTGGTTTTACTCAATGGTTTACGGTCAGTCGTACCCTTTTTCACACGTGCGTCAAGGAAGGACATGTTTATGAAACTGCTGCCGTGTTATGTTTTGATTGGCGTGAAG
The DNA here is from genome assembly GCF_041260155.1 of Ptychodera flava. Lineage (NCBI taxonomy): Eukaryota > Metazoa > Hemichordata > Enteropneusta > Ptychoderidae > Ptychodera > Ptychodera flava. The sequence continues at coordinate 14,829,624 of NC_091930.1, read as the reverse complement.
TAGTGATTCTGGCTTGAGAGCTCACAAAGTAACTATGGTTGCTACGCGACTGGCAGTACGATGCCATCTCGTCGTATTTTTCGCATAATCTCGCGTAATCATCAACCACAAACAAAGCCTCCAAAAAGTTTAACACCTTTGGAGCTCATTTTAATATGAAAAGCCAATAGTCTACCGAGACGACCATGGAACAAAAGGCATGCAAGTGTTGCTACTCTGTCTATCTTACTCTGTGGTAGTGACGATTATCTTCCATTTCCCCAAGAGTGGTCGATTTCACCGATGGCATGTGTATGACCTCCGACATCAAATTTACGGTACCAGTTGTTCGGTCCGTCATATCCATTGAACTGAACGCAGAGAAGCCATTCCGTACAACTGTCCTGTTCAAAATTGTTATAATTTCTCGTCCAAGAAAGGAAACGTTTTTGAATTTCTTTGGACTGCCAAAGCTACACAAGTTGCTGGGGGGTTTCACTGACCAAATATTAAGTGCGATCATATATATCTGAGACAGTAGAAAGTTAACTTAAATTACCTTTTTTTCTATTGTCTATGGCTACACTTAATAAGAGTTCCGCAGCAACTTATTCATCAAACAATTCTAGCAAACTTCAATCTCATGGCTGAAGGCTCTGATCATGAGATAGTGAAATGTAACTCAATGCCGCATTTTATCAATTTAGAAAAGTTAGGGATGCTCTTAGTTTAAAATCATTGCTAGGTTTGCCAGTCACCTGAAGATTACATAAGAAAGTTATAAAAAACTTTTTAATATTACATGAAATATTCACTAAAACAAACGTAATAAAATGGTACTAAATATAGTGTACTAAAATGATTTTATCGGCTAATTTAGTTTCTCCAATAATTGTTGTGTTGTTTTCTTCACAGGTTCGTAAAGTTTCTAATGCACGTCGCCTCCTCGCTCGCCTTTCTCTTCTTAATAATACTGGTCTTGTTGAGAGTGGAGACATGGGACCAGGTTGGGTTCGCCGCCTTCATCCCGACGTCTAAAGGTAACACCAGCAAGGCCAAAGAATTCCTGACCTTGCTGGACGAAGGTCACGGAAGGAACCCTACGCAGGTGGAAATCGTCATGCTGATTTTCATTGTCGGTGAGTCTATCGCCGTTGCTTTGGGGTCAATGACTGCATTGTGACACCAAAACTGGTCCAATAATCGTGGCCATTCAAGGCGAAACAAATTACACCAGGTCTATTGATTTTTTTGCAACATTGAGTTGAAAAATCCTGAAAAACTAATGTAAAGTGGTGGTACCAGGTGTCAGGAATGATTAAGCATACGCTGCAAGCGGGACCGCACCCGTCAGGATTAGTAGCCCAATATTGACCAATTTGTGAGTGATGAAATTTAATAATTCGCTTCACTAATTCATAATATCAATCGTTATTTGAGCGCCAGGAGTCTCACTTTTGTCCACGATATCTTAATATCTCTCATAGAATTTCTTGAATGATCTGACCAGTAACTTTCTACAATATCGTATACGATTCAGTAGCCGGCTTTCATACCCTATAACCGGGAGGGATTCTTGAATAATGGATATAGTAACATCACACACATCTTTCGCTTTATTCCCATTTGAGGCAATAACTCGTCTCAAAAATGTTAAAATTTTAACTGTCCTCAAGGAAATTTTGAACCACCATGTTTTCATGATCAAGAATAGAATCATAAGTCATTGCGCAAAGTTTGTGATTAAAGAAATAAATTATCACTAAAATCTACAGATATTTCGACTTACAAATGGCATGTTAAACATTGTGATAACCCCACGAGAACAATAAAATGCAAAATTTTCCTAACAACAGGGCCGTAAGAAATTTGTTTACTACACAGGCTGCAAAAATGAGCCACCGCGGACCGCATACGGAAACGTGTGGTTAAATTCTAAGTGTCCGGTCGGGGCAAAAAAAAATCTCAAAGGCCGGCGTCCACTACCTTTCCGTCAGTTTTATTGCAGTAAACTTGTCATGTCGATGAAATAAATCATCGACCATGTCCAAGGTCTTCATATATGACAGATATCTTGCCAGATTCCATCGATTTTTTCTTTATGTGATATGGTCAACAGGGATAACCTGGAGAGAGGTGAAGGAGATATGGTCCGGTGGATTACATGAATACTGCCAGGATTCCTGGAATGTCCTGGATATCATACAAATCTCACTGTACTGGATATCCTATATCTTCTTTTTCTATGCCATGGGAAAGCGCGTAAGTCATTGTGAGATTCTGTCACATCATCGAGTGTTTGGAAATGGTGACGTCAGTTGCCAAGTTTGTAACCTTTTCTTGCAATATTACTGACGCGATCTGGTTTATGTCATCTTGGTATTGCGCCCTTATATTCGATTTTCATGCAATAGAAGTGGTATGGTAACTACCCAGTTATCTGATATAAGTTCTTAATATGATATTTACTCGCACAGTTTTGCAAATATACACTTTTGAATATGGCGATTAAAATTCTTGAGCATGAAAAAAATTATTAGGTTTCGTTAGCCATGTCTCTGTCAATGATATGAAAAGGTCAATCCATTATCAATTTATACTAAGAGACTGCACACAACAGTAAATATATAGATTTTTGGTTTTTGTTTTGGTTTGTTTTTTGTTTTTTTGCCCGAGAGATTCCAACCGAACTTTTTCAGGACTTGAAACAATATTTTACCAAATACGAACTTTCATCTCCAACTCGTCGTTTATTTTACTCAGGCTGCAGCGCCCCCAGAGAAAGAACCGGACGTTTCGGAATGGTTCAACACGACAGCATCGAACCTAGTCTTGAATGAACTGACAAGCTACGTCGAGACTAACAGCAAGAATCTTAGCGCGAATCTTACTCCGGAAAATGTCCGGGCCTTCTCAAATGGCTTGTACTTCGTCATTTTAGACTTATTCAACATAGCAAAACCCGAAATAATTACCCGCATGCAGTGGCCAGGCGACGACCCTAACATTATCGCCGAGGCTTTCTTTGCCCTCGCTAACATCATCAGCTTTCTGCGCCTGCTCCATATTATGGTAATTAACCGCCATATTGGCCCCCTGCAGATTTCGCTCTGGGGCATGTTTTATGACATAGCTAAGTTTCTAGTAATATTTTTCCTGATGCTGCTAGCGTTTGCGATCGGTCTAACCCAGCTGTACAAATTCTACGCCAGTGATTGGTCTTTCAACTGCATCACCGAACTCGTCGCCGGCGAGGAACACAAGAAGTGGGAATGCACGAATGCCTTTGATGGGTGAGTTGGTAAATTCTCACTACTGCTGGCTGGGACAGTTTTCACGCATGCCATTTTTTGTAGATTGGTGATGAATAAGGTAAAAAAAAAATCAAAGCATCAGCATATTAACTTTATTTCAGGGTTCGAGAAGCTCTCAGGCAAATCTGGTGAATGTTAAAAAAACAGAATGTCCACGGAGTAAGCTTCAATGCTTATTACTCAAACAAATAATGCATATATCAAACCAGGCTGAAAGATTCGTAGTTCGAGAGCGCTTTATACGCTCCCCTCTTGCTGGCGTAGAGAGCGCCGTCGAGCGATGGATTTTTCAGCCTAATATTAGGGTGGCCAAGCCATTTTTTTCTCTTGTTTATACACACAGTTTAAATGGATTTTTAGCAAGAATGGGGTAAAAGAAGAAAAATAAAAAAAAAATTATGCAAATAGCTGTATCCGATCAAAAGTTATGAATTTTTAAAGCAATAAAAATGCCATTTTTTCGCGGACAATTTTCAGCAAATTTTAAAATTATTTCAATGAATGCCGATTCCTTCAAGTTTGGCAACCCATAATTTTTTATTTACTTCACATGGAATCATTAAACTATGTGTCTTGTGCACAGATTTACCAAATATTACGGAAAAATCAAGATTTGACTGATGCACAGTCTTGGATTTTGAAACTGTGAGTGTTGAAAATTGAAAATATTTTGTCTGACTTAGTCAAAATTGCGGCGGCACCGTACCATCGAAAAATGCATGGATTTTATGTTTTTATGAATTTTGAATTCACATAACTTAAAAACTAGAGCTCACAATACAATGAAATTTTGTCACAATGTTATTCAATAACAATCAATTCTAACAAATCAATTTAAACTGCCAATTGTCTTTTAATGCAGTTCATTTTCAGCCATGAAATTGTAAGAAATAGCTGTCCCTAACTTCAGCCTCAGGCAGGCTGTCAATGGTGTGTCAGTGTGACTGCCTTCCGCCGCCATCTTGAGTCACACTGTACTGAGGTCTATGAATGAACACGATTGTGTTTTTATGATTCGTACTTGTGCTCGCGGACAGATTTTCGTCATATTTCACAGAAATGTTGGAATGATGTTTAAAAGAGCATGCTACAAGTTTTATGGCAAAAATATGTATCTAAATGGGAAAAATCTACACCGAATTTACCGTACTCACTTTACCTCGTGTTTGCCGGCTAAAATTCCCAGAATATAACAAAAACTCACCACTACATGTAAATGGGATGGTCTGCCACTTCCTGGCCAAGTTTCACAGTTCTATGACAGCGTGCACAGGGCCCGAAAGCAGTTCCGTTGCGAAATAGGTATTGACTGGATTCAGAAGTGCGTGCCATGAGCGGCGACCGCTCGAGCGCTGTGGCCGGTCAGTACAAAGTGGCATTTTTGGAGAGGAAAAACACTATTTTTCTATCGTTTTTTCTTCAGTTTTTTAATGAAACCTGCCTCATACATCGATTTTAATTGGAAATATCCGTTTTTTCAGTAAGTGAGCTACTTATTTTCAGAAAAAATGGCGTTTAAAATTTCACGAAAATCAAATGTCACTTTCAGTGTGCGTGAGTTGCGTATAATGTCACAACATTTTAGCTTAACTTTGGCCACCCTACTAATATCAAAGCTACCACTATCGGTTTGTTTCCTGAAATACTGAAATCACTGAGAAAAACGTGGACATAGATGGGCAGGTGTGCAGGCTGTACCAATATGTACCAGGAATACCAAGTGCAGTGATTCACATGTCTTTCATCGATTTCTCCACCAGGGTGTTAATGACTATACGGACCTTGTTCTGGTCACTATTCGGCCTTATTGACCTGGAGGTTCTGGGAGTGGAAGCCGACCACGGCGTCACCGTGAATACCGGCGAGTTTGCATTTGCCCTGTACCATGGATTAGCAATCATTGTCCTGCTGAATGCCTTGATCGCTATGATGAGTAACACCTACACGCGTGTAGAGGTGAGTCATTCAGTGTTCCGGGCCCGCGCCCACGTTGTCGTCAGGTGGATTATTTTATTTGTCAGTTGGTGGTCTTTTATTCTGATGACTGCACTGGAAGCGATTTATTATGGATCGTTACACATATATTGGCTTTTGAATGTTATTGTTATTACTGTCGTAAATAATGTTAAATAGTTTTATGTCAACGCTGTGCATCATATTTTGCTATCGGTGTAATATATTAAGGGGAAGCAGTCGTCGGAACTGCGTCTGTGCGAGTTTCTCGTTTACAAACAATGTATTTCATGCGTGATATCTCGATGAACCTCATCATCATAGCTGCAACATTTGAACTATACGTTGTAGATTTAGACATGTTTTAACTTTCATCAATTACCATCGTACCTTGGATTATGTGTTGCCGTTGGTCATATGGGTCCCATACGACCTTTGAGCGCAGTTCCGACGACTGTATCCCTTAAAGCTAGAAAGCAAATTGCGAGAAAATGAAATAGTCGTAATTTTTCGCGTCCCTCTGATTGATAGTTAAAGTGAAATATTTAATCCGAAGTGGAGTATCACTTTGAGAACCAGGACTGACGTTGTTTGTTATGGATGATAGCGCGCCAACACACGATAACTCATTGATAGTTTTTTGTTCTAGGGTTTTTTGCAAGTATTGAAATTTTGGTAGAACTCATCGCCACGTCGCTACCGTGACGGCCAGTGCGATGCTTGCTCTCACTCTGATTTTTTTCTGTATGGCTTAGGAAAATGCTGATCGCGAGTGGAAGTTTTACCGCACACAAATGTGGATGGGTTACTTTGAAGAGGGCGCCACAGTGGCCCCACCGTTCAACATCATCCCAGCCTCAAGACGATCAAGAAAATCATCTGCTGCAAGACCCAGTGTCGTCAGCAGAAGAGGAAACGGGTATGAACTATTCAATGATAATATCGTATGATAGATTTTAGAGAGACTTTATTCAACGAAGTTTACTTAACACGATTGGAACTAATTTGGGATAATTGGATAGTGAAGTAAGCTCATCTGCTTGTCCTTTTAAGTTACACTTGTTTTTATGAGTAATTTGTAATATCGCAACATTCAGCTATATGGCACCTAACACTTTTGAGGAATTTGAAAAAAATATGAAGATCCAGTTCTCTTAAATTAGTTCAAATCGTGTTACTTTAATATCGAATTTAATGTACTGTTACAAGACGGAGCTGTATAAAGTACGAAATGTCTTTCAGAATGTGTACGCTTTAGCGCATCAAGCGAACCCAATGGTGACGTTGCAACTTTTAACATTGAGGGCGTACGTGCTTTTTCTTTCAGTCTGTGCCAAAAACAAATATACACTGGTCATCCTTGCATACTTTCAACTGTGAAGCTAGGATGAGCATTGGTATCCATATGAAGTAAAGTGTAATTTGTAATGTATTTCGGCGCAACAATGCATTTCCAGACATCGAGTCTGGATCAAGTTGGGCGTACTGAAGGAACAGATAAATATGATTTCACTTGTAGAGAAATAGTGTACTAAGTTTCGTGTGCGTGATTGAATGAATACCAAGAAGGCGTATGTATTGGTTTGAATTTCGCCATGCACTCTACTTTGGATTCAGACTCATGCGTAATTGTTCGAAACAGGCTCATATTTGCATAATCTCAGCAATTACAAACAATTGCTGTCATCATTTACCGATTATCATTACACATGTATGCTTTGTTCCCCTTAGGACAACTCTTCAAAGATAGCCGAACTACAATCTGAATACGAGGTATGTATCTGTTCCACTCCATCCAGCCTATGGTGTAATATTAATGACAGTAGGCTAGGCAGAACATGCATGTTTGTTAAAACTTGTCATCCTTATACTCGGCTAAATAGCATAACACAAATTTTCATTCGTTGAATTTTGGGGGCCGTGGACAATTAAAACACGCGCACGGTAAACGCAACTTCTGTGTTTGGGGTGGGGGGTTGGGGGGTTGGAGGTGGTTGTATTTTAATTACCGTACGCAAAAAAAAGCGCACAATATGTTTTCATGTCGCAACATCTCGCTACATGTCGCAAAAATCGCCCTACATCACGTGTAGCCGGCCAGTGCCGCATCGGCGCTACAACAGCATTCCTTTGACATATATGTGATTCAGCGGATGAGTAAAATAAGGTAACAATCATTTTGGATACACTGTTTTTAATTTCAAGCTACTGGTTGTATCATTATTGAGCTTGCGTTGAACAAAGATTGATTTTAGGGGGGGTACGCGGGGAGGGGAGTGGTCGGTAGAGTATGCATGATTCATAGCGACGTAAAAATTACCGATTGTTGGTATGCTGATATACAGAATGAGGCTTGGTTGGATTTTCGCACTTCCAAACTTTCGTTTAGGGAAGGGGGAGAGGGGGTTGAGGCCAAATAAAATTAGTTGCGTTTACTGTGCGCATGTTTTAATTATCCACGGCCCCTAAAAAGCAGGTAGCCAACATCGATACATGTAGCTGTACAAACTACCAACGGGCGAACACTATACTGCACCCCGGCGTCACTGATAAATGATTACGCCACTGTCTCCATTGACTTTCAGACGGTGGTTGGTCGTCTGATGTCGCGCTACATCTCAGATAAACGAAGCGATGGCTACGAAGACGAGGAAGACGCCGCCAAGGCTGTCACTCAGCACGACATCTTGATATTAAAACAGGAACTGTCGAGTTTCAGGTATTGCGGATGACTTTGTGATAATGTCGTAGATATTGCCTGGTTGTTCACTGAACGTTACTGTCGTGTATATAATGTTTAAGTCGTATGCGCCTCGAAAGTTAAAAACATAGTTTTGCTCAAACTTTCCTCAACAAAATTTCCGCAATTACCAAATCAAGAAGAAAAGTCAGGGTCGTCATGCAAAGTTTGGTACTGGAGATGAAACATTACCTAAGATTTCCCGATATTAGAAATTCAACATGGCCGCCATCCCTGCTTTAACCCTATGGGAAAAAATAAAATTTTCGATTTTCGAAAAAACGGACACGGTTAAAACCTTTTTCACACCACGAGTTTTAAATGATCCAACAAGTGATAGATCAGAAAAAAATGATACAAATTGAAAGCTCAAATATCAGTACCCGAGACGCGTTCCACCTTAAAGGTATATTGCAGTGATTCTTAACATCTCAGGCTGTTTACTGCTATGTCAAACAGCATAACGAGATAGGACATTTCTTGTTCACTAGGAAAAAATGAAGTATTATATGATATAAATGTTACAAATATGTCTTGAGTATGTATTGCCTGCACACCGAATGTTAAGCGATACCAAAAACAATTAATATCAAAACCACTTAAGATCTAAAAAATGAATATCACCGGGTTTTTTTTCCACATAAATTTTTCAGTTTCAAATCATTTTTCCACTCTAATCTACTAGCATTATCAGTTATGAGTTGTCAGAATTCCGCCATCACGCCACTTGTACGTTTTAACGAACAAAATACCAAGTTGGCTGAATTCTTTCTCTAAATTTGGTTATTATGTTGTCGTAATATTCACCCGTAATGAACGGTTTGTCAAAATAAAATGCTACTTTTAGGAAGGCGCATACTGATATGATATGAAGTGTGATTGACAAAGTTAACATGTGTAATTAGAAAGTGATACGGCCACAATACACAGACTTATCATGCCACGTAATCTTGCTTTCATCTGGTTCTACAGGTATGACTATAGCGATAGTATGGCACAGCTCAATAAGGCAGTATCCAGGATTTTGAAAAGACTGGACAGTTTAGCCGATCTGGATCATCAAGAGGATGGCGATGATGGTCCGGCGCCCTCTACCGACAGTGCGTCGAGTTATGGCACAGCAGTCGAAGTAGCTCGATAAAATTTATAGTACTTTAATTTCGTTCAACGATTAATAATTATTAAAGTCAGATTATCGTCGAAATGAGAGAAATGTTCATCCATTGGTGTGCGTTGCGCGTTGACGGTTAAATTTGCCAACTAGAAGGCTAAGTTGCGCTTTGAAACAATCTGTTCCAGATGTCATTGGTAGGTTTTGAAAACTATACCAGTGAACTGATGTCGTGACTCAACTTTAAAGCATATCACTTTATGAAATGGAGTAGTGACCGCTAGCAAAAAAGGCAAGCTCGAGGTTACCTATTATTTCTTGAGACATGAAACCGCTGTCTCGATTAGATATATGACACGAAATATGAGGTATTCAACTTTTTTCTGTGCATAGCTCACTCTACCACTTTGTGTATTGAAATACCTGAGATCGTCATTTCATTGATAAATGAATAACTCGCTGTGAAAACGTTTCAGATCTACTCCTTTAATATATGAAGGATTCCAAGGCTATAAACACAATTTCCTTATAATGTTAATCTTACTTTATAGTTTTCTAGCCGTTGACTACTCATGGTTGTATCTGGATCGACGTCGCCATATAATTTAAAGGAATGAATTGTCAATGTAGTGGTTTGTGTAGATTACGAATTAGATTGCGAAAATAGGATAGACTTTGTGAATTCTTATTAAACTCATTATTACACCGCCGTAACAGATCTTACTGTGTCATTAAACACTGACGCCTTGTTTTGATTGTTTGTTTATTGTTTTGCTTGATCTCCGATCCTGTTTCACTTTGTGTACACACATTCAATTGGTCACAGTGCAAGCCATGTACTTTCAGAAACATTCAGAACTACTCGCAAACAGATTGCTTTCATGGGCATATCTCTAACTTGAATAATAAAGTCTCCACATACCAGTTGTCCATGTAACTCTTGTTTAAGTGAATGATGTAGTCCGGACAAGAGCATAATTGTTTCAATTGGACGTAAGACGTCTACATGGTCACCCTGAAGACAACTCAATTCTAGAGACATTACGCAACAATTATTAAAATGTCAATAAACCATAATGTTCGTCTGACTCGCCAAATACATTGTGATATTTTTTTCTACACATTGTGACATACTAAGTATGTAGAAGATGAAATACGCTCTTATTGCTCTGTAAATTAAACAGGTCAATTCAATAACATTTAAATTCAATTAATAAATCCGAAAGGTACTCTTCCTGCCAGTAAACTTGGGACTTAAGTGCGTTCCAATCGCCAAACGCTGGGCAAAGATCAGGCTATGAATGGTTATCATTTTACTGAGAGATTGTTAAATTGATTAGAAAGTTGAGAGGGCATTCAATTGTGAGCAAGTACAAAGTTATTGTAGCGCTTGGAATATCACGCGTCATGATGGAAAAGAAAACAACTCGGGAAAATTGAAGTAAAAAAAAGCTTAAAATTTCACCTTGAAGGCGATCGGTTTACTGTTTTAATACGTATTTACAGAATCGATTTTACTAGGCTCCAACTTTGCGTGGTTTTCCCAGTTAAGTTTTGGTCAACTGGTCAAAGAGCTCATACATCGGCGATACAGTGGAAGTGGACGTTTCATTGTCCGATATACTGGTAGTTTCCGTGTCGCTTGACATAGGGGGCAAGGTCACTTTATGTAATGTCACCGCACGATGGCGACTTTCATTTCCACATTGTTGCCCGTTGTCGTCTTCAAATCCTACCCCCAGGCCATAGGCCGAACTCTGCTGACTGGAGCCCGCCTGGGTGAAATCTTCGCTTTCTGGCATCTCGGCTTCGTTTTCATCATCAAACCAAATCGATTCCTCTTTCTCTTCGTAAGCACTCGCTGCAGTCGTTTGACGTAGTTCCTCTGTTATAGGTTGGCCGTCAGTTTGAACCGAAATGCTGCACATCCCCTGTTTCGTCGGGGAGTCGACCGCGCCGCTCGTCGCCTCTTGATCTTGCGCGAGTCTTTTTCTCATCTGTAGAATAGACAAGGTCGACTCAGCCTGGTATTCGTCTTCGGTATCTTTTACACGCCTTTCGTTCCGTTCAGAGTTTCTCAGGAGCTCATCCTGGACTTTCTTGAACCACTCACTGTCCTCTCTGGTTGATTCCATCAAGGCAGACTCCATGTCGGTGACGCGTTGCATTATCCCGGATGTGGTTCCCTTCACAGCGCCCAGGGTCTTATCACTGCGCTGAATCTGAGAGAGAATTTCATACCTGTAAAAATAAACGGATAGCGTTCCATGGTAAAAAAAGCGATGTAGGCCTACACGAAGGACACGACGTACTTTTCAAAAATGTGTCCTATAGGGAATCACTAGTTTGAACGTCAAGCATCTATTACACGCACATACATGGGGGACATGGATGGTGGTGGTGATTTTGACAACGACGATGATGATGATACTGGTCATGATGATGATGATGATGAAGACGACGAAGGTACCGTGGTGGTGATGACGTAGATTATGATACAGAAATTAAGGCATAGGTTTGCAGTTGATAGAATGTAAATGCTAAATCAGGTAAAAATAATCATTTTAAGAGTACTCACTTCAGTCCGGACATATCTTGCTTCAACTTCAGAATGTCAGCTTGTGTCACGAACTTGTCACCTTCATGACCCCCTGACCTTTTCTCCGCCCAATATCGCAAAACGAGTTGTTGCACCACATCCTGGGTAAATTGAAAGCCACGATGAAGCCCGAGTAATAAATTGCACTATTTAATGTCGCAACGTGGAAAATTAATTTTCCACCGACAAATTGATAGCAGAGTATAGTAAAAAAATCAGTTTGAACACCTCCAATTGGCATTTTACGCAATTTTAAGAGCCATTCACTATACTGGGAAGTTCGTAAAGCTATGGATCCGTAATTTTAATGTGCTACTACGCAGTGGGTCAATCTGGTCTTTAGAATACGTTTCCCCTACAGCAAGATTCAAGTACACATCACAGACAATCAATCAATCAATCAACCGATTAATCAATCAATCAATCAATCAAACCAATCTGATCTCACCTCGTAGTCTTGTTGCAACTTTCCAATTTTGTCCCATTGTTTCTGGAACCAAATAAAACAGTACATTACTACGAGTTGGTCAGCAAGGAAAACGGCGTGACAAAGTTTGTACTTTAATATATTTATTTGCGATCCCGTTTACGATTGGAAAAGGTTTGTGAATACTTTTTTTGTTTCCGAATATAGACTTACTATTCCTAACTGGATCTTTTCTTTTAAAAGACTGACTCTAGCGTTCTCTAATGTTTACTATTTAGGTACTTTCAGGTAAAGGTGATTTGATCATGACAGCATTTGCGTCTATCGTAACCTGGTATCAGACAAACCCACCTTGATTTTCTTCCCTTGCAACCGTGGACATAAGAAGTACTTCAACCAATTCAACGCATAATAGATGCTTTTCACGCTGGGTATGATATTAAACGGCGGCGGGATAGTTCCACCGCTATCAAGGTAACTCAGCCACAACTTAGCGCGGGAATACTTCCATTCCGTGTCACGGTTTTCCTATAGAAATAAATCAAGTCGACAAAGATTACAGACTCAAAACAATTGTGTGGAATCTAGAATTTATTTGCCGTTTAACGAAACCCGCCAACCAGATTTCATTCCAATCTGTCCAAAATGACGATTATTTTTCCACAATTTATACTGAATTCATTCTACAAAATGCTAAGATTATTTACGCAACTTTTTGTCATGGACATGAAGACGCTAAATTATGCATGGGAGGAATGCCTGACTGAGTCTAGTAAACACTAAGTCCGTGGCTTTTTATTTTATCAACGTTATTGTTCCATTATTGTTCGGTGTCAAATATCCTCAATCAAGATACAGTCATTACTTGTCGATATCAAGAATAAAAACCAGGGGTCACCGTGCAAAATTTGATAATTCCGAGAGAATTACATTATCATTTACCGACACTTGAAATATAAAATGTCCGCCATCCCCTTGTTGATTGTATGGGGAAAAGTACAATTTTCTATTCTTACAAAAAATACGCGGGATGAAAACTTTAAGCTTATACATATTTACTCCATGAGCTACTTTAAGGCAGAACGCGCCTCGGGGACAGATATTCGGACTCTCAATTTTATTTAATTCTTTTCTGATCTACCACTTGTTGGGGTTCATTATTAAGCTCTTGGTGTAAGAAAACTTTTTACCGGCTTTGTTTTTCGAAAATTTTATTTTTTTTCCACAGAGTTTACACAGGGAGATCAGCCATTTTAAATATCGGTAATTCTTAGTAATTTGTTTCTCTCGTTCCAAAATTTGCACAGTGACCCCTGATTTTATTCTTGATTTTGAAAGAGAATGATTGCAATATTCTTGGACGAAAGTCTGAGGAAAAGTCTTTCACTTTCGAGGCGCATACTACCTTAAATCTGATACAAAGGCTTGGCGCACTTTTTTCTGCAAGTTCCTTGAACTAGGAAAAAGCACTGACCTCAATCCTACTGTACGTGTTACTCATCATAGCGATCAGGGCATTCAATAGGATGAGAACACCAATCACGTGATAGGCCGCGTAGGAAAATTCCCCCACGCCCTCTGTGAACACGTGATTCGCCTCCACTCCGATAACGTTCAAGTTGATGTAGCCGAAGAGATTCCAAAACAATATCTTCACAGTGGTGCCAAAACTGCACAGGAATAGAAAATGAGGACACTCAGAGTGACGTAAGATATTGGTTTATATATACCCCTGTACACGTAGCGTTTCAACGACGTTGGTTCACGGAAAGTGAATTCAATTAAAGGCATACTGTCACCTGTTCCAATTTTGCCACAGTTACCATGGAAAGAGAAAATCCAACCAATCGCAGATTTTAAGCAGGTGGCCGCTCTTTAAAAACAGCGCCCTCACATGGGCATTTTGAATACAAAGGAACGTCCCTTTGATCATATATGGGCATATTTAGATTAAAGGTGACTGTATACCTTTAAAGACAACGTCAACCTATAAGAGTCCATAGATGACTGGGCGGGCTGAATGATGAAGGTGTTCATGATAGATAGAGATGCCGAACAAAAGATACCTCGTTACAGGAGTGTTAAATCAGTGAATGACCAAAACTGTATGAGTGAAATTACACGATCTAATGTCAGCTTGTACTAAAATTCAGTCATCTCACAAAATGTACAAACTATATATTGGGACAAACAAAAATATCTGTGTGTTTCTGATACACTGACCCATCCAATTCTAAACCCTTCGTACCTAAAGCTGCTTTCGCATTTTATAAAATCATGCAAGACTTTACCAAATAAAAAGTAAGTAAAAAGTTCCCAAAAGACCTACCCTATTTCCCAAGGGCATTTTAACGGAAAAAATACAATATTTTTGTTATGCCTTAAGCATGTCAGTCAGAAAGTAAATAGCTCTTCTACGTAAAATTGGCCTTCTGTCATCCTAATAATACATAAACTTTAAACTTTCCGAGCACCCTGCAATCAATATCGACCAAGTATACACAGTTAGGGGAGTTAGAAGGCAAACGTTTTCTTTATAGACAATCGGCCACGACTTACCTGGTGAAGCCGTCATAACAGCCGGGTTCGCTGTCGTCGGCAGACCGACACTCCAGCACCGAGAGCGCCGAGTAAAACTTATAGAGCTGCGTCAAGCCGACAGCGAATGCGATCAAGACGAAACAGAATATGGCCAGGAACTTTAGTATGTCGTTTACCATTCCCCACAAAGAAATCTGCAGCGGGCCAACTTGCTTGCTGACTATAACGATGTTGATCAGACGCAGAAAGCTGATGATGTTAGCCAGTGCAAAGATACCTTCCGATACGAGTTCCGGGTCGAATGCATCCCATAATAGTCTCGACTCGATGACGTAATTACCCTGCGTGAACTCTTCCAAAAAGTCCTGAATTCCGTTTTCTGTCTCGTGGTTGCCGTCATTCGCACAGGCCAAGCAGCTGAAGTTGTTCACCAGAGTGTTGATGAAGAGGTCGAGCTGTGATCGGTGTACATCTACCGTGTGAGAGGTAATGTTCTGGACGGCGATGTCGATATAACTTTGCAGATCAGACACGACGTTCGTGGTCATGTAAACTTCCAATTCATCACCCGTTTGTCGCTTTGAACGTTGGAGTTCACCCGTCTCGCTCAGGTGGCTGTAAGTCGTGCGCCACTGCGAAGCAAAATAAAAACAAATATTCTTTTGTCGTAGAATCCAGCCTGAGTGACTCGTTCTATGTCGCGAAATGAACATTTGTCAATAATATTTGTGAATGTGGATGATTGGATGATGGTGATGATGATCATGATGATGATCATGTCATGATGGCTTTGATGATGATGATGATGATGATGATGATGATGATGATGATAGAGGTGGTGATGATGATGATGATTATGATGGATAACAGCTGAAATGATTTGCATAATTTATTACTTGCGATGCTAAGCCTCTGTTAACACACGCTGTGCTTCGTTGATTGTGTTGTGTTGTGTACTTTCCCCAAAGAAGATACAATGTAAAATTCATAACGTTGTACTGACACATCAGTGTCCGGTTCGCCCTGCCAAAATTTTGCTATCGTCAAACAGATACAAATTTGCATGTATCACATTCAACTGAGCATGCTCACGATTTGGACTGACTTTGCGATAAAGATTCGTCAATGAAAACAGGCCAAACTGATGCATTGAAATCTCACTACACTGGCCGTAAACTACTGGCCAGCGATGTTCTATGAGTATCGTGTTCACCGCACGTGGTGTCAGCGCATCGTACACCCTACTTACACACTCAGAATCCCGTTTCTTTTCTTTGAGTGAAGTAACACTTACAAAATAACGTTCATTATTTCGAGTCTTCGGTTGCTATTTGTGTCCAGACCTAATTCACTAATTTTTCACTTTCTACTACAAAATTGACCCGTCGAAAATTGCCCACGACTTTACGCCGCCAGGAATGTGTCTCTTCGAACCAAGTAAAATATAAACCAGAATCAAAAGTTTCAATGTGTTGTCTCTTGCATTCCTCAGCACTGTCACACGATATATCCTTGCATATGATTACGTCATGCGCATGCTCGCTAGATGATTGTAATAATTGGTTCTTACCGTAATCCAAGAAATCAATATCAGTGCATACGACATCCAATAAAGAGACAGCTGTATGAAATCCATGATATTCCAACTGTCCACTGTGAAGTCCGCGGCGCCATGCGACCAAATTTCCTTGATCTCCCTCCAAGTCATGCCTGCAGTGTGAAAATTGACAATGGAATATGAAGACATACACTATTTTCAGGCACCCAATCAATCCCGATCACGACATCACGCGTGCTGGTTAAGTGGTAGTTTGTTGGACGGTCCGGGTAATGGCTAAATTGATGTATAATCATTGTACAACTAAATTTTTTTAAGACTCGCTAAGTCAGGCATTGCAACGCATTGATACTTTAATCTTACATCCTGAAGATATAGCTGATTACTGTGATGCCAAACAGTCAGGTGGGGTTTAAACAGATCAAATAGGTGCTTGCACATTTACTAAAAGAATCTAGTTTTATGTTATGCGGTCGATCAAAGTCGCCATAACAGGATGAGAGAGAGAGAGAGAGAGAGAGAGAGAGAGAGAGAGAGAGAGAGAGAGAGAGAGAGAGAGAGAGAGAGAGAGAGAGAGAGAGCGAGAATGGGAAGGATTGAGAGAGGGAGAGAGAGGGAGAGAGGGTTAGAGGACAGACATATAATTGAGAGATACAAATAGAAAGCGTTGGGCAGATGGCAGATCAAAGGACGAACAGACAGGTGGGCAAAGAGACGGGTAGACGAAAACAAAAACACCGGCTGGTTGCAAGCTGCAGTAGAGTAAACACTGTACCTACGATCCAGGCAAACATAATCATTTCAATTACAGTCGGTGGATGACCTCGTCTGCTGTCACTGATGATGGTGTTCTGCAGTGACTCGGTGGAATCCACTGATCTGCCGGTGGCAATCCAGTCTTCAATGCGCATGAGCGAGAGGAATATCAACAGACCAAACGCCAGCGCGGATGCCGTGTGGATGAGGAACTTGATGTAGCTGTGAACCATCGAAATGCCGTATATCTAATTAATAGGCTTCAGAACGGCTGTGGTGAATGCATGATTAATTAGCATGATTCTGACTATTAGCTCTTACTTAATTAATGTCTGTATCATTGATTCATCCAATCGTTTTATATAAGAACATATTTTCTATCATAAAAGCTGTTTTTGATGAATTCCATTATATTGTGATACTCCCGATCGCGAGACAGTTAACCACTACACCACTTACGGTACTCTGAGGAAGTTGACAATTCTCTTGCTTGGAATGAAGATGTAGGCCAGTGAGAGAATCGGAAATGACAGCATGACGAGGAGACTGATTAGAATTCGAGAGAGACTGCTCCGTTGTCTCCAGTCATCCAGTCCACGGTACCAACGCTGTGTTAGGAACTGTTGGCAGTGTGCATGGGCCACAACTATGGTACAAGAAATACATGTAACAGAAATTGGCAGAACAACAGAAATGTTGCTTATTTTGATGAGAATGCGTGTGATGTCGGCTGATACAGCCTTTCGAAGCAGAAAGTCAAGCGATATAGATATCGGAATATCGAGTACAATGTGCTCTCAGGGAAAGATATAGTCGGGATCTCAAGCTTCTACAATACAATGCTTTCTTTCACAATTTATGAGTGTCTTTTTCACCATCTTATCTTGTGAAAATCAAAAATATATTTTTGTCCACAGAGCTAAGATATGGATGGCGGCCATTTGAAATTTCAAGAGTCAGTAAATAAAGGGTGACCTTTTTCTCCAGTGCTAAATCTTGAACAAACAACCTTGATTTTTATTCCTGAGTTTGAAAGGGAATAATTTGAAGTTTGCCTCAGGAAATTTTGAGTAAAATTTTTCAGTAGTTCAATTTCCAGCAACGCACTACTTTAACAACTCTTGCCATCAATAACATGCTTTAATGTCAATGGTATTTATTTTTGTAAAACGCAATAATACTTATACAAGCAATTAGACATCGTGTATCTTTGAAACTGCTAAAAGGCTATGTTAGTTACTAGCAGGTTGCAAAACAAAACATTTTCACCAAAAATAAACAGTTTGTCAACATCTTTGTCACTGATTGATGTGGCAGAGCTAGTGCTTCATTTTAAAGGCCTAGATTTCAGTCCCAAACTTTCTTACACTCTGATTCCTTTGCGACACTATAGTGTAAACCAACTTCTGAATAACCTTTCGAAGCAACAGAAAAGACACGTTAGACAGATGTAGTCTCACCTTCTTTTGTCGGTATTTGACGGCCATGTAAGCTTTGTGCGGCGTGTCCGCGTCGATCTTTTCAGCGTCTTTCCACTGCTCTGGATTGTACGTCAAAACCGTGTTTGTTTCCGTGCTATTCCGCGTCTGCGCCAGTAAATCGGCAGCAAAGCTCTGACACTGGTCTTCCAAATTACCATATTCATCGTTGAACTCCGTGTCACGCTGACCAATCGCCCGCAGCTTGTCACTCAACTCGAAAGCTCTGTCAATCGGGTCAACGCTGGTCAGAGTGATGTAGGCCTCGCTGCACAAAGCTTTGTAGACTTGTAGCGTACCCAACGAATGTTGTAAAGTGTGTTTAGCAGTAATGTCGACATAATTATCAGATTCCGGGTCGTCTATCCTTGCCCCATAACTTAGTAAGATCTGAAAAACGACCATTATAATTTTTTCTGTGATGTTATACATGTGACAGGTATTCTCATTTCTTATCTATCTGTCTGTAAGTCGGTCTGTCCGTCTGTCAGCCTGTTTCTTTGTTTGTTTGTCCGTCTGTCAGTCGATCAACCCATCCATAAATTTGCATATCTGTCCACAAGTCCTTTTTCAACGTACCTATTTATTGACCTCGTGGACCTATCTACCGACATAGCTCACTACCTACCAATCTATCGATCTATTTATCTATCCATCTATCTACCTATCTACTGTACCTATCTATCGAACCATCTATTTATAATTCTTTACTTTATTCTTTACTTTACTTTATTGCCAATTCCAAATATAAGTATCTATCAGTCTATTTATCTATCCACCTATCTACCTGTCTATACATCTATCTACATCTATCTATCTACCTTACCCATGTCTTTCTATCAGTCTATTTATCTTTCTATCTATCTGCCTGTCTTTCTATCTATCTATATCTATCTACCCTAATACTTCTCTATGAT
This sequence comes from Ptychodera flava, assembly GCF_041260155.1. Taxonomy (NCBI): domain Eukaryota; kingdom Metazoa; phylum Hemichordata; class Enteropneusta; family Ptychoderidae; genus Ptychodera; species Ptychodera flava. Next base: position 14,810,251 of record NC_091930.1, on the reverse strand, counting down.
CTTCATGATATCTTTCAGTTGGTTTCACTGTCAGTTTTTTATAAATTGTTTTTATTACTGAACGTGTAATTATCATAATGACGTCACAAATGTATTTGACCGCGAGGCAGTGACATAGCCGAGGCGTAATCCTCATTAGCCATTACCATACCTTTATAATGTCGTAGTTATTGTGATGTGCCGCCAGCATGATTGGGTGATGACTGGGTGGAAATCCTCGTTGTCTGACCGAGCGTTGATGATGTCGATGCCGTGTTTCTGCAAAGTGAAAGGAGAAACGTGTTCGGTTTCGTCACCTATTCTTACTTTGGTTGCGCTTTGAAACTTCATGATATTAGTATTCATGTATTCATGCCGTGTGCTGCTAAGTGTGATCAACGTAGTGTCAGGGGTGTACAGGGAACTGTTGACGTTCGTACATCTACATGTAATGACTGTAACACTAGCTGTGTTGTATATGCTAATGAGCAACCATACGTAATGAGAAATCAGGTTCAATGACACATATTCCACAATGCACAAATTACTGATATTTGTATTAGTATTTTACGTCACAGATGAATAGAGCCTGTGATGTCAGAATTCAACGACAAGTTTAATATTAATCTATACCCGAATAATTGAAGGAATAATATAAACACTCATGCACATAACTTACCAGCAAACGTTTGGAATGTTCGCACAGAATTTCCACCGCTTTGTGGAATTGTAAATCTACAGCACGGAGCAGCGCATCGCTAACTTGAACTTTATACAGCAACAATATCTTCAAAATTTCTAGAAGGGTGAAAATGCACATCGTTGGATTATCCTACTGATTCGCTCAGGGGAACTTTAAACAATATTGTGTTATATAAAGTAGTCTATGTATCACCGAGAGTCAAATCAATGCATGTACAGAAGCAATATTATAGGTTTTACTATCTTCTAACGAGAATATACATTATCTCGAAAACATAATCTTGTGAGTTATTTGATGGTAGGAAGCGATCACTAAATTTTTAAGAAGTGCAAAAATCCGTTCGCACTAAAAATTAGGTAACTGTAGCCTACATATTTGTGATGAAAAACCTACTGAATCCAAAAATGTCTATGCGTACGAAATACAAATGACAGATAAAACTCAGCAAGAATACATGTACGTGGTGCGGCAACCTAAAAGGTTTGGAACCAGGGCTTCTGTAATGAGCCTGCATTGACGTAATGACTCGGTATGGCGATGAATTAAAATACCTAAGCCTTGTCTAAGCCTTGTACACATCCGAGACCCCATCAATACCTAGCAGACTGGGGTTGCTACTCTCTCTCTCTCTCTCTCTCTCTCTCTCTCTCTCTCTCTCTCTCTCTCTCTCTCTCTCTCTCTCTCTCTCTCTCTCTCTCTCTCATTCATTACCAATATGTCCGTGGGCTAGAGCGATCTGCATGGCGTTCCGTCCACTGCTGTCTTTTACGTTCACATTAATGAGATGTTGATGTTTCATTGCGTACTCCACGGCAGGGACGTCTCCCTTCTCAACGGCCGCCAGATATAGCTGTTCTAGACTCTCTGATTCTAAATCTGAATCCATGGCGTCTGACAAAAAAAAAACAATTGTGAGTATTTCGTTGTGTACAATGGTTACATTTGCTGCGTAGGAGGTTTGTCTGGAGAGAAAATGTGCAGTCACGGTGTAAAAATTGAATAGTCGATAATTTAATATACGCGACTTTATAAAATCAATCCAGTATTGCTTCGAGTCTGGAACTACATAATGTGAAGTTCAGAAATAGTCTGAAAGCTGTTGCAATGGGAAAACAGGGCCACCACTTTGAGGAATGCAAACCTAAATTTTCATTTTAATATATGATCTGGGGCATCAGCTTCGATAATATATCCTACAACGGGGTCAATGAACATTTGCACAGTGATCAATGCAGGTATAACATCGTTATGTTGATCTGTGTTGCTGATTCTCCGTCTTTTGGTACATTTTACCCACAAAACAGAACATTCAGATATACATATAAACAAGTGCCAATAAAAATTTGACATGCATTGCGACAACGCTGATGTTATCGTAGTCAAAATACCGACATGCGCAGTTGCAACAAGTGGCTCTTGCTGATAATGCTAAACGCATACATGGACATGTTTCTGCTTTCGAAGCGATGTTGACACACCAAGCATTGGAAGGGTTTTTAAGTGAAAGTCAATATTGCCTGCTCGGTGGTAAAATGACGACATGTGGAATGCAACATTCGGCGTTTTGCTTTTATGCAAGGATAACAGGCTTGAAAGTGAGTCTTTTACGGCAAAAAATATATTTCTAAAGACGCATATATTTCCCAAAGAGGCATAACAATTTGCACAATAGTTATATTCCTACATTCTTGTTCCGCGTAAGGCTCTGTCTGTGGACACTGATAAATGTTGGTAGTGTATAAATAAGTGCGTCATATCTCGAAGCACTCGTACAATATTCAAAATACTGCTGGATATGTAATTCAGTTTATCTTGTAAAAGTCGTCTTTCGATTCGAATTATACCAATAAGTTCATTTAAAGATTCTTGTCGGCACTACCAATATATTTCTTTTCCATCACATGAAATCCTGATTTTCTTAAATAATCTTATCTGAGCGTATCGTCTCCACGACGGACAACGATAGCAAAACTGTCGCTACTCATCAAGCAAGATCAAGATACAAGTGAACTTACCTTCCTCTGAGAGTGACGTACAAAATATCCGAATTTATAACACAGACCGTTGCGTCGGTCACACCGTGAAACTATGATTGCTGACGGCTTACCCGCCTTTCACATTACTGTTTGTAATGTGTTTGCTCGCCGTAGGAACTCCAGTAAATTAAACATAACTGTTTGCTTTACGCCGGGTGTTCTGTTTACAAGAGCGGGCATTTGAAAGTTAAACACCGGCATAGTAGGTACTTAAGGTGATATGCACCTCGAAAGTGAAAGACTTAAACTTTTGCTCTAACTTTCCTCAAGGAATATTTCAATCATTCTCTTTCAAAATCAAGAATAAAAATAGGGGGTCACAGTGCAAACTTTGATACTAGAGAAACAAATTACCCAAGATTTACCGATATTGGAAATTCAAAATGGCCGCCATCCCTGTGTTAACTCTATGGAGAAAAATAAAAATTTTCGAATTTCGAAAAACTAAGCCGGTGAAAAGTTTTATTTCACCATGAGCTTTAAAATGAACCCTCACATGTGGTATATCAGAAGAGAATTGTAAAAGTTTGAGAGTCCGAATGTCTGTCCCCGAGGTGCGTTCTTCCTTAATGCACGGAAAGACATTACACAATATTGAGACGTGAAAAAGAGTTGATAGTCTTCACTACTCTTTAAAGAAATTATGTCACCTCAAGCATGGATTTCAGATATACGTTACGCACGACTGTCAAGTAGTGAACAAGGCATGCACTTTATGCCCATATATGGCAAGCTTACAAAGCTTATAAATAACAATACACACATTCGTACAGGCATCCGCACGGCATGCGTGTATATATGTAGGTATAAGAAGTGGTTGTCATGGTTACATTTTGCTCAGTTTTGAATGTGACTGTCATGTCATTCCAAAATTAAGGATTCACTTATGTATATCTATTTACCATGTCTAAGCATATATAGATAGTAGATAAATTGCTACATACATACATACATACATACATACATACATACAAACATACATACATACAAACATACATACATACATACATACATACATACATACACATACATACATACATACATACATACATACATACATACATACATACATACATACATACATACATACATACATACATACATACATACATACATACATACATACATACATACATACATACATACATACATACATACATACATACATACATACATACATACATACATACATACATACATACATACATACATACATACATACATACATACATACATACATACATACATACATACATCCATCCATCCATCCATCCATCCATCCATACATGCATGCATGCATGCATGCATGCATGCATGCATGCATGCATGGCAAAAAGAGACAGGCAAAGAGACGCACAAAATGAAATAATTACAGATTGTTTTAATAACAATATTAAACTATGTTAGTTCTCATTGTTGAAATGAAGAGAAATTAAAAAAAATACCCTTTGGGCATATAAAACACAAGAATTTAATTTGGTGCGTAAAAATTGCAGAAAATCTTTAAAAACATTATATTTGCTATTTGGGGTCTATCATAAGGCTAATGCTGATTGGTTGCTGACGGCGAGCTAATGCCGTCCTTGACAAATAGTCAGTCAAATATCACATCGCAAATGCCAATATTTGATCTGTATAGGACTTCAAATATCCAATATTCACGAAGCTATCATGTTATTCATTTTCCCTTGAGATCTGCTGAGACCAGCAATCTGTCAGTGTCTGTTTGTTTGGCAGTTTTGCTACACCGATGCCGTCTGCACGGCCACACGACTCAGTGTGCTTAATGCCACGATACGGCAGGTTAGCTAGGATGACTTCGGTACGCCACATCTGGTGGTAATACGAGCAAGGTTAACGGTACACATCTCTCCTCTCTCTCCTCTCTCTCTCTCTCTCTCTCTCTCTCTCTCTCTCTCTCTCTCTCTCTCTCTCTCTCTCTCTCTCACACCACACACACACACACACACACACACACAAGAAGTCAAATTTTGAATATCAATGCTGTCAAATATTACAAGATAGGAAATGAATTAACCATTGTTGATACTTAATATTTCTGACATTTTGGTGTAAACTTGGCAAGATTGTCGAATACAAACGCTAAAATAATTTACATTATATCTCTTGATCAGTGAAACTGAACTTACATGGTTTGTTAAAGTTATTGTTTTGTATTGTATTGTATTGTATTGTATTGTATTGTATTGTATTGTATTGTATTGTATTGTATTGTATTGTATTGTATTGTATTGTATTGTATTGTATTGTATTGTATTGTATTGTATTTTTATTCTATTGTATTGTATTTTATTGTATTGTATTGTATTGTATTGTATTGTATTGTATTGTATTGTATTGTATTGTATTGTATTGTGACATTATTTGAACATGCTAGACCATATTGGGTATTTAAACTTATCAATCTTCCTCACGGCTGAAACCTCGTAGAAATTGTCAGAACCAGATTCGGATTCGGATTCCGAATCCGAAGTAAGATTTGCGTCTTCGCGTGGCACATAATCTGCGTCATCAACCGATTCGTGGCCAAGACCTTTCTCTACTGTATCCCCTACTTCATTCCCCGGTAGTAAACCTCCCGTTGTCACCTGAGATTCAACCTTGCTCTCTTGTGGAACTACAGCTGTAGCGGGACCTTCTTCAGGCCCTTGATTAGCCGGAGTGGCGCCCTCGGTCGGCATTTCGCTGACGCCCTCAGCGTCGTCACTGTGTACGTCGACGTCGACGGTTTCTGTGACGTCACCGATATTTGCCTCCGTAGCAACGCACTTTGTTTCTCGCACAGGACGTTCTTCGAGAGCAGTTTCGATATCCTGTATCTTGCCCAACGTTTGTTTCGTAGTGTCCACCACACCCACGAATGATCTCTCGTTCATGCGCTGACCGGACAACAACTCGTATCTGTATTAGAATATCAGAGAAGATATCGATCTAGGAATTGGCAACATCGTTAGACTTTTCGAAATTATCAGGCACCGACAATGGTTGTTGTCAAATGAATTAAAAGAATTTAGATCGGCATTCATTTACATTCCAGTTTATTTAAATTCAAACACAGCGCAAATATATGTGCTATGCTTTCGACAATTATGTTTACTAGCAAGGTCTGAAAAGATGAAACCACAAACAAGCAACCTATTAGGCTTTGTATCCCGATCAAGTGACATGCATAGATCTTAATCGTCATATGCACAAGTAGAATGTTAGCAAGGTTAATTACCCTAACATTTGCAAAACAATATTTCCCATGGCAACGAAATAATCTAGTCTTCATGTCACACCTTGAATAATCATTTCGCTCAAATTTTGTCCTGACACTTTTACTGTAAAAGTAAGTACTTTATATATAGTGGGCATTTTCAATGACAATTCAAAGGTAACCACAAAGAAACCATATCTGACCTGAGACTGGAGATGTCCTGTTTGAGTCTCATTATGTCTGCTTGCGTCACAGATTTCTCTCCTTCCTTGGACGCTGATCTTCGCTCTGCCCAGTACCGTACTACCAATTGGTGACAAATCGTCTATAAGGAGAGAGAGAGAGAGAGAGAGAGAGAGAGAGAGAGAGAGAGAGAGAGAGAGAGAGAGAGAGAGAGAGAGAGACAGAGACAGACAGACATAGACAGAGAGACAGAGACAGAGACAGACATACAGACAGACAGACAGAGACAGACAGACAGAGATATTGGCGCATGGATCAGTTTGTTTATTAGATTTCAGAAATAGTTGAAAATACAATGCGTTTGTTGAATTTGTATTTGTATCTGAACGCATTTTTTAAAAAGTAAACAACGGTGACTTTTCCTTTCTCTTTAATGGACCTCCAGACGTATGAGGGCGCTATGTTTTCCTCGAATGATCTGCACATATGATTGAACCGCGTACTGTCGAACGGCATTTTTCACACCGTGCACACCAAAAAATACAATAGATACAGTCTGTTCGCTTGTTTGTTTTTTCTTCTCTCTTGAATGTAGACATGGCATACAGATTCTATCATATACAAGATACTTACTTGAATACTTACTTGACTGGCCCTAGTTGTTTGACTTGTCTCGTCAGAGCAATTCCTGTCGATGTCCGCCAATTGCAAGCGTGCAAGGCGTTCATCCCAGGATTTCAGCACTACTCTACCACCTAGCCTGACAGTGTGCTGAAGTTTATTCCTTCAATTTATTCTGTTTTGATATTTATAGATCCACAGACTTGATACTTACTACATAATTGTCTTCTATTTTCTCTCTTTCAATTCTCCTTTTCTAAATAAATGACAAACAAGAAGCACTCAGACAGGCCGTATTGAATTGACGTATTGCGCCCAGTTTCTGTAGACAAATCTACTGTGGCGAGGTCTCGTTACAATTATTGATAATAAAATTATATATTTTAAGTAATATCTACGATGTCAGCTGACATCCAGTTTCATGGCTTTATTGGCAATCGTCGGCAAGCGCGCACTATAACTCAGTGGGTGACACAGGTATGTCACGTATGGTTATGCTCACTTCACAAACCTCATTGTAAGAATGTTTTTGATTATGGTGACTGCATGGGACTCGGAACAATTAGCCTGCATAAGCGAAAGTACGGGGACTTATGTTTGCCAGGCAAAATACATTTGGAAGAAGCGAAATTTCAGAAAGGAAGTAACGTTTTAATAGTGAATAAGTTTTTAAATAATCAATATACTTGTACAGGCACGAGTAACCCACAAGTATACCACTGTGTGTGTGATGCTGCATGTTGTACCACGGTCCCTCCACGTGGAGGGACCGTGGTTATACGTAGAGTCGGCTCATATTTTTTGGTTACCTTGCTTCTCCTCTTTCGCTGGCTTGGACACAGTATATACTTCAGCTGAACCAAGAAACGCCAGACAGTTTTCACACTCGGGATGACGTTGAACGGTGGCGGCGCTGTGGTCCCCTTCTCGATGTAGCTAAGCCACAGCTGGGCTCTGGAAAATTTCCATTCCATGTCAGAATTTTCCTGGAATGCGGAAAAAGATAATAATGTTGTTACGGAAATTCGGAGTATAGCGAAGGTGACACATTCACAATTAGTTCCCATGAATGACGTTCAAATCGAACAGTTTCAATAATGACACCGACGTTTTACTCATACAGAGTTAAGTTTCAATACAGACAGACTGCATTCCGTTGTCCCTAGGCTACAAAACAGAGATCTATTTCCTTACCCGACTTTGACTTCATATAAGACGAAAACTAAAACTCGCGAAATTGTAAGATTTGGCGGTCCATGTTCGCAAGTCAAGCCGATCATGTCTGATACGCTTTTATTACATTGAATCATTGAATAGACACAATAGAGGGGGCGATACAATGCCATACCATTCCATGGAAATTACAAGCGCTTTTCGCTTCTACTGTCTTTGGCCATGTCGGAATTTAGCTGAAAATTACGACACTTATTGGTGAAAGGAGCTGAGTTACTCGTAGAGTATGACAAGAAAGATAGTGAAGAGGAAGTAAGTTGGTAATAATTTAGTGTGTAAGTAGGTGAACAAGCAGCCGCAAAGGCCTTGTACGTACGCTTCCCCGAAAAAATTAAATTTCTCTCACAAACTTTAACGGAATAAATAACATCTATTACTGTAGTATTTAGCCTTTGAATAGTTTTGCATAAATGCGTAAAAGTCAGTAATTAAGTAATTCAGAAATCATATAATACGAATGAACATCGTGCGCCAAGTGTATGAAACATAACTGCAAACATCCCTAATCGATGAAGCCATGCAATTTATTAAACAAGAGATATCATCACATGAACTGCGAGGGCGCCCTGAAGCTCTCACCTCGAAGTCCCACCGTGACCACAAGGCGAAACTCGTCATGACTTGACCTAACGCCTTTCTCTCCAGCTCCGATAATGAGAGAAGGCGAAAATATGAATATGATTTTTGTTTCGACTCTTAAGGTGAAGCTCCTTGCAGCTTTTTAGCACCAAATATTTCAGAACACAATGTAAATGGTGATTCTTTATAATCTCACTCGTCGTCTGCGGCATGTGACGCACCGTGTCAGTTTCCATTGCGTTACCATTGCACATAGTCAGTGAGACTTTGACAACGAAAATCCAAAACCATACCATCTCCAAATTAAGATATGAGTTTTGTTTGTCATGTGCGCGTTTAGGACATCAACCTTCCCTTACCTCTATCCTGGTATAGGTGTTACTCATCATGGCAATTAAAGCATTGAGTAAGATGATAATGCCAAGGACGTGGTACATAGCAAAGGCAAATTCGCCAATTCCCTCGGTGAGCACGTGATTGGCGTTCGTCTCCAGGTCGTTGAGTTGAATGTATCCGAACAGATTCCAAAAGAGCGCTCGAAGAGTGTTGGTGAAACTGTAAATAATTTTTGGGGGCGATTTTAGTAAAATTTCCACAAGAAAATAGATTTTGTTGTGTAAACGTCAAAATATCAGTTTATTGCACTTATTTTAAAGTTATCCTGAATTCTTATTGAATCGTTCCTTTCACAATCCATGCTTTGATATTTACTATAATTATCCCTGAAGTTTCAAAGGCTGAGAATTTACAATACAAGAGCAAAATAATGTAGGTTGCGTTTTCCGGCGCTGCAGATATCATGTTTTGATTATACTTTTGCTTCTCTTCATAAACGATGATTTCTCCTATTTTCCTGCACACGCCATTCCCCATGATTCCCCGGTCCAAGTGAGTCAACCAAACCCCTTAAAATATGCGAGCATGTGTAATCATAGTCTGAAAGATCCCGTCGCTCGAGGACGGACGCTCCAGAGGGGAGCGTAGAGAGCGCCCTCGAGCGACTGATCTTCCAGTCTAGTTTAAAGGGATATAGTCGTCGGAACTGCGCCTGTGCGAGTATCTTGTGTACAAACAATGTATTTCGTGCATGATATCAAGATGCACCTCATCATCATAGCTACAACATTTAAATTATATGATGATAGATTACGACAGACATGTTTTAACTTTCATCAATCACCATTGTGCCTTGGATACATTGTTGCCATGGGTCGTATGGGTCCCATACGACCTTTGAGCGCAGTTCCGACGACTATATACCTTGAATCAAGCATCATATGACCTTGTGAAACCTCTTTGACACGAACTTTCACCGCCACTTTTATTGCATTCAATGATCCTCAAGGTGGAGTAGAATTTATACAGCTGGGTAATGCCCATGGTGAAGGCCATCAGGACAAAGCAGAAGATGGCCAAGAACTTGGCAATGTCGTTGAACATCCCCCAGAGAGAGACGTGAAGCGGCCCGACCTGTTTACTGATGACGACAATGTTTATCAAGCGTAGTACAGTCAGTATGTTGGCCACTGAGAAGAGAGCTTCGACCACCAAGTCCGGATCGTAAGAATTCCAGTACAGGCGGGATTCAACGATGCTATTTTCATTTTGGAATTTGGACAATATGTCGGCTACTGTGTCGGTTTCCGAGAGCAGATCGTTCGTGCTGCTGTCGTCCGGCGAAAGGCTATCCATCGTCTCTATTATCTTCTCAGCGAATTTGCGCAGCTGCCCGCCGTGTATGGCGCTGGTGTTCTGCAAGATCTCGCTGACTGCGAGATCGATGTACTGCTTCAGCTCTTGAACTGTATTGTTTGCTGCCGGATTCTCGACGTCGTAATCAACCATCCTCTTGTTTCTTGTCGATCCGCCACCGAACGCAAGTTCTTGGTAGGCTTGGCGCCACTGGAGAATCAAACGAGAAAGAAGTCTGAGCAATGTGTTCATGTTATGTGTCCCCTTTCCGTTCCTTGATTAAAGGGAGGTGGTCGTCGAAACTGCGCCTGTGCGACTTTCTCTTGTTTACAAACAATTCATTTCATGCATAACGCAGTACGTCAACGTAGCTGCAACATTACATTTCATAATATTCATTGTTAACAAACATGTTTTTACTTTCACTAGTCGCCAACGTACGCCATAGATACAGTGTTTACATCGCTGGCAGGGGTCTAGTCTATGGCAACCTTCGAGCAGAGTTCCGACGACCCCCCCCCCCCCCTGTTAAGGTAAAACGAGCACACTGTAATAGTCGGACTCTCAAATGTTTACGATTGAGTGTACAATTTTTCTACATATACAGAGTGCGAACACAATTTGAAGCTCGTGAAGTAAATGTAATTTTCACCGTCTGGTTTTGTAGAGATCGAAAATTGTGTAGTAGCTTTGACCATGGAATTGAAATGAGAAATTCTAATTGTAAATAAAAGGAAATTTTAGGCAATTTCTTTCTCTTATAATACAAGTTTAAACGGTAAACCCAGATTTATTTTTATTTTGATGGCGAAAGAGTTCGTGTAAACCTCGACCGTCTGTACACCTTGGTTTCAAGCAGATGCATAGGTTTGCGAATCCAGTAAACATACAAAAAGCGACGCTTTTGAATCGAAAACAGTTTAGTTTCACGAGCGATTTTATTAAACTACTGAGTCATACTGTAGTTCAGAACGAAAAACAACATTATGCGTAGATATTATTTTTCTAGGATTGTACTCAAGGACCAAAAAAAAATTGAACTGCTGATTCGGACGTGGCAGGCAACAGTTTGTATGGTAATAAGTAACCACAGACTGTGCAGTAACCAAAGTCGACGTAAGGACTGTTCCCGCTGCGACCCAATGGAGGTTCGTTTGAATATGGCGCCAAAGAACAAGGATAATAGAATTGGCAGGTACTCACCCTGAGCCATGAAATCAGCATCAACGTGTAGGACATCCAGTACAAGGCGAGTGACAAAAAATCCATAAAGTTCCACGAGTCGGTCAAATATTTCTTCAGGCCTTCATTCCACACTTGTTTAATTTCCCGCCACGTCATTCCTGTAAAAACGGATTCCATCTTGTAAAACAAACGCTGAACATCCATAACAAGTTTTACTGCTTTTGAAACTGTCGGCTTCTTTTTGAAACGACAATGGCAGCATCAAACGTTAAATAATCTTTTTTATTATTCTCGTTTAAAAAGCCAACTACCTTCTTTTCTGCTGAAATGAGTTGGAACATAAAGTAGTAGGCATGCCTACACTATGCCGAATGCTCTCAATTACCAAGGAAATAAAAATCGCATAATTTTTCATGTTAATTTTTTTGCTTAGACAACGTTGAGTACGTGCTTCGTGGCCATTGTCATTTTCTATTTACTCTTTGGACCTGTAAATTATTTATTCACCTTGAATGACACTCATTATTGGACTAGTTTTGATGTCGTATTGCTGATATTATTACGACGCTTACACTTTAGACAAAAGTCATATTAACACATTTCTTAAGAAGTCCCTCGATGCAATATCGGACAGGCAAATGTTATGAAAAAAACTGCACAACCAGGCCAAGTTAGCGTTTCCTCAGAAAGGAATAAGCGGAGGTTGGAGGTCTCTGTAGAAATTCATCAATGTTAAACTATGATGCATTGTAACAGTCTAGAATACAACGCCGAATCAACCGAGCCCAATTTCACTTACCAATAATCCAAGCCAACATGATCCATTCAATTACTGTTGGTGTTCTGCCACGTGTGCTGTCCCTGATAACGGCGTTTTCCAACGGATCTATGGGATTTGAAGACTGCCCCCTAGTGATCAGGTCATCGATTCGAAATAAGGATATGAATATCAGAAGGACAAACCAAATCGACGATCCTGTGTGCATCAAGAATTTCACGTATCTATGGAAAAGGAAAGGAAAACTAGATTACTAGGTCAGAACTGGATTGAAAAATAAGGGGACGTTGAAGATCTTGGACATTGAGTCAAATATTGTAACATGCAAGCAACATTTACAAAAGATATCCGAGTCTGTGCTGTAGTTTCCCGCGCTTTGCAAAAAAATTATCCAAACGTGAGGTCAGGCTGGGTCAACGGCGCCAAATAGATTTTCGTTTTCATTTACAGAGCTAGAGTTCATCGACCATCGCTGAAATGCGCAAGTCTCTCTTGTCCAGCAAATAATTTCGTACATTTTTGTTTTCATTTACTTACGCTATTCGGAAAAACTTAATGATCCTCTCGTGCGGACACAGAATGTAGACCAGGGACAGGATTGGACAAAACAACATGATGACGTTGCTTAGTAACAGTTTCAGGAACATCCCTCTCTCCCTCCAGTCTGCCAGGCCATGATACCATCGTTCTATCAAGAACTGTTGGCAGTACGGATGCGCCATGAACTTGAAAAAAAGTACAAATTAGAGTAAGGAAAATCCTGTCATGTAAGAAATTTACTGCAACATTACATTTCTTTCGGGTATATTCATTCAATTTTTGTTGGTAAATGTTATAATTCAAGACCTATGGAATATAGAAATATGTTCTTAAAGGCTACCGTAGCATCTTGAGGTGGGGGAGGGGCATGCGAAATGCGATTGGTTTTTTACTTACTTTCTTCTGCTGGTAAATAACCGCTTCAAAGCATTTGTGAGGGGTGTCAACATTGACTTTCCCGTGTTTGCCAATTCCTTCGGGTTGTACGTCAAAATGGCAGCGGTCTCATCGCTGTTACGTGCCTGGGCCAAGAGCTCGGCGGCGAACACCTCACACTGTTTCTGCAGGGCTGTGAAATCGTCCCCGAACTCGACCTCCCTCTCCCCTAGCTTTCGCAGTTTCTCGCAGAGCAGGAACGCCCTGTTGATGGGGTCAGCCTCGGTCAACGTGATAAAGGCTTCACTGGCGAGGGCTCTGTAGACGAGAAGTGTTCCCACGGAGTGCTGCAGTGTGCGTTTCTCTGTGACGTCTACGGTTGCTGTTTCCGGGTCTTCCAGTGTCGCACCATAGGACAAGAGAAGCTGGAAAGATTACAAATATGATACGCTTTATCACAAAAGATACCAAAACTGATATTTACCAACTATATTCCCTAAGGGTGCATCGAACGAGCTAAAAAAATTGAATATAAAATAGTCGTGAACAAAAAATAAATAAAGTTAATGTTTGGCGACCGAAACCCGATTGATGCGCTGAAACATTGTGAATTGCATCACTACTTCGTGTGCACTTACTTTGATGATATCATAGTCGTTGTGGTGAGCGGCCAACATGACGGGTGTCATCACAGGGTGGAAGTCCTCGTTATCTGAACGTGAGTTGATGATATCCAAACCCTTCCTCTGCAATGGTGAGACAGAGAGCGAGACAAGGTTATCTAGCTAGCCCTGAATTTTCGATCACTGATGATTTCAACTCATCGTCACTTGAGAGGGGATTCATGTGTCTGGTGTGGGACCTTGTTATAGCGCCACCACTGTTCGGAGTGTGGCATTTAATTTACGCCACGACAATATTCGATCAGTTTAATGGCAAACTGATTAAAGTAATTGGTATTTCACATCTAAAAGCGCGCAACGCACGAACCAACCCACGTGATGACTGCTAAAACCATCTTTTATTTTCCTTTCCCTTGTCCCCGGCCTGCCAAATGCCATTCAAATATCACCAATTTCGTCTAATGCAGTGAAAGGGAACAATTTCAAAACACGAACATCATGTCTTCTACATAAACCTAGTGTAAATTTGTTTCTCTTCAACTGTTATGTTATTACCAGTGAGTATTAAGGTAGAACGCGCCTCGGGGACAGATATTAGGAATTTCAATTTTTTTTTCAATTCTTTTCTGCTTTACCACTTGGGGGGGGGGGGGTCATTTTAAAGCTCTTGGTGTAAGAAATTTGTTACCAGCTTTGTTTTTTTTGTTTTTTCGAAAGACGAAAATTGTATTTTTCTCCATGCACTTGGCACAGGGATGGCGGCCATTTTGAATTTTAAAAATCGGCAAATCTTGGATTATTTGTTCTTGTAGTACCAAAATTTGCACGGTGATCCCCGGCTTTTATTCTTGATTTTGAAAGAGAATGGTTGAAAGATTCCTTAAGGAAAGTTTGAGCAAAAGTTTAAGTCTTTCACTTTCGAGGCGCGTACTAACTTAATAGACAACAAGAACTGAGGAAAGAAAAGGAAGAGAAGCAAACCTTCATCAGTGTCTTTGAAAAATTGCATATCACCTCCACGGCTTTGTAAAACTGAAGATCAACAGCGCGTAGCAATGAGTCTTTGACACACACGTCGTGATGCAGTAAGACTTTCACAATTTCTGTAATGAAATATAGTTAAAACACATTAAGCAAATTAAAACGAAGGCATTTACTGTCACTATGAGATCGCCAAAGGGTGAATTCATGTGACATTTGTATTTCATGTACATATGAAACACCGGATATTTATTTTTCAAAAGAAGCACGATCGATCGTCATCACTCAATGGTCATGAGTTGTGCCAAAAACATCCGGGTACCGGTTATTTTTATCCAAAGGAAGGACGAGCCACAGTCCCTCCACGATCGATCATCAACACTCTGCGGTCACGAGTTATGCCAACATCCGGGTACTCTTGTCGCAGTGACGTATGACTCCGCTTGTATGATGCGGGTACTACACAATGGTTTGCATGCACAAAATAATTGGGATACAGTAGAGTTCTGTCCAGTGTAGAGGTCCGGTCACGCTCCTTCTTAGAACTGACAAACGTTGGCTCATGGAGGTAGCAGAGAAGGAGTCACAACTCGGCGGAGATCGAAGGGACCATGAGTTTTGCCGCTGTTTGCCTTACAAACTATTCCATTAGCACCAACGGGACTTGCGAACGCGTTTTCTCGGATTTAGGAAACAAGATTAAATTCGTTCGGGGTCGTTCGGATGTTTCGGCCGTCCCTCGGCAGTTGACAGATCTTCAAACATGGCGTCACGTGTCCAAACGTCGCGTCGGGAAGTTCGAGTCGTTCCACTGATTTGATGTACACGATGTTAAGCCGGCCGCACACGAGAGAAATTAGCTGAGCAAAAATCCTCGCGAGGAAAATTGCTCAGCAAACTTCTCTCCGTGTGCGGTCGATTTTTTGCGCGTTGCATCACTCTTTTGCGCGTTGAGTAAAATATCCAACATGTTTGATATTTTTTCCTCGCGAGGTAAATTACTCACCGTGTGCGCTCGACTGAGTTATTTTACTCACTACTTTCTACCTGCGCGCATGCGTGGAATCACATGACAGTACAAAATGGCTGCCCCTATGGAAAACGATAGTGATATTAATGATGCAGTTGTTGAGGATAAATAAGTTGAAATCTGGTCAAGTTATCCCGCCTTATACGACGTTAGATCACCCGATTTTAAGAATAGGGACAAAAAAGAACATGCACTTGTAGCGATAGGGACGAAGCTTGGAAAAATAGGTAAAAATGGGAGATTCGCATATTTGTGTTCTTTCAAGTCAAACATATAACTCCGCTCCGGAGATTGAGAGTTCCTCTCCCCTAAAAATTCCCTCATTTGTTAGTCTCGTCGTGCCGCGCTTGCGCGACTTTTATGTTGATAAACATCTATTTTAGTATACCTAGAACTTCTCGGTTTCTATCGAGGTGACATAGTAACTGCCCAACCTTATTTTATGCAACCCCGTTTATATATCAATTCTGTCGAAAATCTGTGTACGGTTGTGTGTAGATTCCCAAGTATGCTCGAGCGATCAGAGTAACCGCGGGCTAAATACACGAAAATCACTATCAATGTGATTTTAACATAATGTAATCCCTTTTCAATATTTAACAGATATTTAAATTAGATCAATGGATCTTTTTATTGCGTGTTAGTTTTGGCAAGTTCGTTTTTGCGTACAGAAAGGCCACTGATTTAGTGAGGCATCTTGGGATATTTTTTCAACAAGGGGGACACCCTCACGGTACTTAGCGTGCGCCGCACGACGAAACTTATAAGCTGATTAAACATATGCGAAGACCGTCACAAAAATAATTTGAATAATAAAGGCACAGCGACGTGGTAATTAGCATAACAGGGGCAGGTAAGTATCTTCGGTGGGGAGGTGTCACTTTTCTTTTTAATTTATTATGGCGGCGAAGCACTTTGTCACCTGTTACAAAAATGCTAAATGGGGCCTATATCTTATTGTTGTATGGCGCCTTTCATTTCGATACTGTGGCATTCATAGGCAATCATGTGATTTTCAGAAAAAGGGGAACATAAACAGAAAAAGAAATAGGAAAAAAAACCATTCATGAATTTTAGCATATAATTTTTTTTTATTTATCTCATAAAGATCAGGATAAAATCTGAATGTTTCGCCTTTTGATTTATCAAGTAAGGGTGGGTGGAGAGAAGGAAAAGCATGTTTGCAGGAAGTATATTTTACTTTTATAAATTAGTTATGGCTTCTCTCATTTTAATAAAAAATAATTTTTTAAACAATTGGCCGAAATGTCAATTTTAATCAGAAACCAATTGGTGTGTACAATAATTAAAGGGAAATTTACCCTGAACATTAATTTCAACTAATTTATCCTCAATAACTGCATCATAATATCACTATCGTTTCCATAGGGACAGCCGTTTTGTACTGTCATGTGATTCCACGCATGCGCGTAGGTAGAAAGTCGTGAGTAAAATTACTCAGTCGAGCGCACACGGTGAGTAATTTTCCTCGCGAGGAAAAAAATATCAAACATGTTGGATATTTTACTCAACGCGCAAAAGAGTGATGCAACGCGCAAAAAATCGGCCGCACACGGAGAGAAGTTTGCTGAGCAATTTTCCTCGCGAGGATTTTTTGCTCAGCTAATTTCTCTCGTGTGCGGCCGGCTTTACAGAGGTCGAGGAACAGATTATTGAGGAAGGGAGCTTTTGTATCTGCAAAGGCGCGGAGACTGAGTCGATGATAGCTTGCGATTACAAAAAAAATGCCATACATCGTAGAGCAGCATTGTTAACACGCCAACTTTTTCAAATCCAGTTCTTGGTTCTTGCCGTGTTTTATCATGTTGTACTGGCATTAATGATAAGGTTAAACAAGAAAGCATAGCTTTTAACTGCTACGTCCATGACTTTAATGAATGGTCGCGATATAAAAACAACACGTACGATGCATTGAAACAAAGCGTCGCAGCGTCGCCTATGGCGTCGCTGGCGTCGCGTCATAAACACCCGGGAAACGCTACAAGTTTAACCCAAGCTCACGGCAGTGCTGCAGTCCGCTGCACCATACTCAGTACATGATTGAAAAGTTCGTGATCAGAACTTTCATTCTAACAAGGAAAGGTTCCTGCGATCGAATGTAAAGTATTTTTAAAAAACGGCGTTAAAATTACCAAGATTTTGAGAATGAAAAACTTAAATTCCGTGTAACTTCACTTTTCGTGGACGGAACGTGTCGGTTCTTACACTATCATGACGCACTTGACCCAAGCTACGCAAATACAGTCTTTGCGCAGGCGTTATGACACTGTGGAGAAACTGAGTCGCATTAGCAAACCAAGGTTAATTTCACTCGGTTCGGTTGCGAAGGTAGCGTCGGCAACGCAAATGGCGGGAAAGGGGTGTTAAACAAAGGACATAAAGGGATTAAACCAATGGTGCACAATAGTAATAAACGTAATTATCTCAGTTGTGACTCCTTCTCTACTACCTCCATGGTTGGCTTAATTAATGTGTGTTAAAATTTTGGTGTCAGGCCATACTAGCCGCGTACAGTAGCATTTAAATGCCCCACCCCCGTGATTCTCTACTGAAGCGTTGAAAGTCACAGAGTGCAGCTTTATTTGCTAGAAAGGTCTGACGTCAATTTTCCCCAAGGAGCTACCTCCATGCATAGTGGTAGATAGATATTATGGCCTCAAAAGTCGCATTCGTTTTTAAAATTGTAGTTACAGTAACTACTTCCGGCCACCTCTTTTAGAAACTCGAAAAATTAGTGTGTGTATATATAGAAAATTAGGGAAATTTGGAATCACAAATATGAGTTAAATTCGCTGATATATATATATATATATATATATATATATATTATATATATATATATATATATATATATGAGCTCCTCCGTAAGCAGAAAACTTGACTGCGATGCTGCGTTTTGATTATCTGTTATGAAAGAAAATAGATAAAATATTACACCAAAACACATTAATCCTTTCAGGCCTAAGTCCGAGAGAGAGAGAGAGAGAGAGAGAGAGAGAGAGAGAGAGAGAGAGAGAGAGAGAGAGAGAGAGAGAGAGAGAGAGAGAGAGAGAGAGAGAGAGAGAGAGAGAGAGACAGAGAGAGACAGAGACAGAGAGACAGACAGACAGACAGACAGACAGACAGACAGACAGAGACAGACAGACAGACAGACAGACAGACAGACAGACAGACAAAGAGATAGAGTGACAGACAGAGAGCTGTGGTAAGATGCTAGAAAGTCAGGCCGATAAAGCATTATAGGCAAAAGTTGTAAACTTGCCCTTTATACGTGCTCATTACCATAATTTCATACAAGATATGAGTACACGTATCTTTCAACATAGTACAGTCTTATAAGAGCAATAGTTATGAAATGATGAAATAGTAAAACTATAAAATTTGACATAAAATTGACTTGTTTCGTCTGATATGATAAAAGTGACACCTAAACGCAGCGTTGTAGGTTGCTTGAATTCGCAGCTATAGCCTTGTCGTGTATATATGCAGCAGTAGCTTACAATTAAGCAATAAAGCACACCCAGCGATGATACACCACGAGATTTTGACCAGTTCACGACATATATGCACGAGCGATAGCGAGTGCATACATGAAGTGAAATGGTCAAAATCGAGTGGTATACCGTCGCTGGGTGTGATTTATTGCTATTATATCATAACAGTATATTGAAATTCTAGATTGGAACGTCAAAAACGGGTTTTTCCTCAAGCTGAGAGCTCGCGCGTATGCCAGCCGTGGTATATCGCCAATATACCACGGTTCTTTTCGCGCCTCGACCAATCAGATCGCTGTATATATTTGTGCCATCAGTATACTGGTATGATATAATAGGTGACATTTTCACACCTGACCTACCTATATGTCCATTTTCAAGAGCTATTTGCATAGCATCTTGTCCACTGCTGGCGTCGCTCAAGGCGTTATTAGAGAAACTGCGGTGTTCCAAGGCGTGCTTTACAGCATGCACGTCTCCACGTTCGACGGCAGATAGAAACAGTTGCTCCACACTGTTCGTCAGCTCTATATCCTCCACATCCATTATCCTGAATCAACGAAAGTGAAAACAGCAAAATAGAAAAGATGGAGAATAAAAAGACAAGTAGCAAGAGAGGCAGGCAAAGAGATTGATGAAGATGTACATCATCCGAAATGCACTTATCACGAAGTTTAGAAGGGGGTTGGTGAAAGTGACCTTCGTTTTGGTTTGCTGTCGTTTAAACAAAAGAGCTTGACAAAATCAAACAAGGTTTAAAAGCCGAAATTTATAGCATTAATAAGAAGAGTTTATTTTTCTAGTTCTGATATACAGCGTGAAAAATGCCAAGCACCGTGTATTTTGATATGGTGACTGAAACAAAATACTCCGTACATGAGTAAAATTAAACAAAAACGACACCCAAACTTACACTCGCGCACGCTTTTAACAATCGAAATCGTCTACTATCGGTCGCACATACTGTCTTCGACCACTTGTTGATCATCAGCTTCAGTTACGCCTTCGTTGAGTTCACTGACCTCTATTTAGGACGACTAATTTTTAAGCAATCATTACTGAAGCTATCGTTCCGTGTAGGGATAACTGTAAGGTGTGTTGTGCCACAGACTCCGGGGTTATCTCGAGGGTCTTGAGCTGAGAACGCTAGCTGTGCTATTAATCAAATCATCCAACTATTGTTCAAAAATTTGAAAACACGTATTTAACAACATAGCATCCATTGAATACTGTAGACCCAAGTAGTCTGCGCTTTAACTTGCGAGCCGTGAGGGCTATGTATGACCTGCATTTCTTTGGCGACAGAGGTCGGTGATGAGAATATGCCCGTCACGAAATATCAAGGCTGGAGTTACCATACAAATAACAGGCTACACAATTAGTCGATGTTAGTGTAGCGGGTCACGCGTAAAGTGTCTCGCATAGCAAGATCACATGTAACACAATGTTAGGCTGTGTTTGAGATTGTCAAATGCGTTTATTTTATTACGGTTTCAGGGTAAGTTCGTGGATCACGTTTCTTGCGAACAATCAAGATGATCACGTGATATACAGCTGTCTCCGGGCAGTATTCTAAATTCGATGACTCGGTTCAACGTTCGCTTCCACATAAAATGCCGTGTTCTCCTCAGTGATAGAAGAAAGGCCGAGGAGTTCGGGCAATGATATGCGGATTCTATAGGATTTTGGCAGATTTCAATGAACGACAATGATGAGAGATCAACGCTTTACACATGCTATTATGTCGTTCCTCGTTACACTCCGATGGACTACAAGCAACGCAGAGAATGTCTCATTTTATCAGTACATCAAGCGTGCGATAGCAAAAATAGGTAAATCAGTTAAACAAACAATCGGCGATCATTCAGCGTTCAGTGATCTCAAGATATTCATTTTAAGTATCGGCCAAGGGGCGTTATATTTTAAGGAGATTGTCAGAGTCTGTACTATGATATGCACTCGTATGATGCTCCTATGTCGACATTGATGACGTGTATATATCGAATGATTTTCAGATGACTTTATACAAGGGATTTTGGACTTTCTACCTTGCAAAATTATGTCGTCAAAATTGCAAACTTTATATTTTGCTTTTACATGTGTATTCCGGACTTTGCGTTACGCCCACTTGCTTGCACGGTACCGTCCATCTCCGCTATCAGAAAGACAAAATGGCCCGGTTCACGATATAAGTACGGCAGGCCTCCGGAGTTCCCACGGTGTACAAGAAGCTGCTTGGGATCACTGAAGGCGCCGGAAGTGTTGAGTGACCTGGCGATGGGTCGGTGTATTCAATGGCATGGCCATGGATATAGTGTGGCGGCCATTCTCAGTGTCGATGGTCACCATATGATAAATGGGGGATGCGACCATTGTGTCGAGACTCAGTTAATTTTCAGTCGCCATGGCGTCACGTGAATGCTCTGGCGTTGCAAGGCCTTGAGTTGAGAGCGACGATATTGGCATTTGGCTCTGAATGAAGAGAGAGGTTGCCCCTGGGGTTGTAGGCTTTGGGAACTTCCACAACGTTTAATATTTTGGTTTTTGTCCAACGACATGTCAAGTCAGTTCTGCTTTCATGCCTGCTCACATTTAGTTGTTCAGCAACGTTGAAGTCACATTTCCACCCCAAACGCCACGAGTTCGGTCTGTGACAAAAGGAAGTTTAGCGAACACGAGGGATGGGGTAGCGTGATATTTGCTGAACCATCCAGGTACCGTGCTTGGATTTCCATGAAGCTAAAGTCTATAAAGTTGAAAGACACCAGTTGAGTGGGAATTAGTCAAATTAGTCGACGGATGGACCATGTTAACTTACCTGTCTGACAAGGGATGGCGGCCACGGTTCACTTCCAGACGACGACCTCTACCATTGGCATCGAATGACACAGTTTTCTAACTTGAGGTTTTTGCTACGATTCAATTTGCCATACGAATTGACCGACGGACGGAGTCTACCGCTGCAACGTCGTCTCAATAACTGCCAGTTTGTGATAATGAATATACCCTCCAATAACTCTGCCACGGAACGAAGGTCTACTCGACTGGAAAAGTAAATAGCTGACACCCAGTCTTGTTATCCTTTGATGACGTCACTGGATCTGTCCAAAGATGACACCCTCGCTCTTGAATCGAAGGTGGCGTGTGTGTGTTTCCTCGGCAATTAAAACTGGACTAGTACTGTGCCGTGGAAATCGGTGACTGGGCTTCAAAGAAAAAAAACGCGGTCCGTGTCAGGAGTATTTGGCCGGACGGTATGTAAATAGCTAGAGAAAGTGGTGTACTGAACCAGGACGGGATAAAGCAAGCGTAAAAGGATAACCTCTTGACACAATGTTTTGATGAAAGACATTTGAATAGGTATGTGGTGTATTGGACGTACACAATGGCTTTGAAAGAGGACAGGAGTTGCAATAGAAACGCCACTGGCAATCATGCTACACTAATTTCAACAAAACTTGTATGAAACGAGCTCCTGTTTTGTTTCTTTTCTGGCGACTATTTTGGATTTTACGCTTCGGGATGTGTAAGATTTAAAAGCACAAGAGGGCGCACCAGGCAGTGATGTATCGTAGGGTGTGCATGGACATCAATCGGTCCAGGGCTGCAGTGGCTTTTGGCTAGGCTGTTAGCTCAGTTCAAACACGGTTCCTCCACAAAACGAGGTTGCAGCATCAGTGGTTTTAACCAATACGACGTGCCGGAGGATGTGCGACGTCATTCGGCCCGGCCTTCCCTGACTATTGTGCCAAGGCATTGGTTGTAATAACAGTATATAACATCTGTGTACCAAGTGACGATGACCACAGCACTCGGTTGAGTCAATAGTTACAATGCGCCTCGATAGAGAAAGACTTACTAGTTTGCTAAAACTTTCCTCTGTGAATATTTCAACCATTCTCTTTCAAAATCAAGAATAAAAATTGAGAGTCACAGTGCTAATTTTGGTACCAGAGACACAAATTACCAAAGCCTTGCCGTTATTTCAAACTCAAAATGGCCACCATCCCTGTGCGAACTCTACTGGGAAAAATAAAATGTTTAACTTTCGAAAAACTAAGAAGGTGACAAATTTTCTCTTACCAAAAGCTTTAAAGTGAGCCCCCACGTGGTAAATCAGAAAAGAATTGTAAAAGTTTAAGAGTCCTAATATCTGGTCACCCGAGGCGCATTGTACGTTACAAGTAAAATTTATTACAAAAATCTCCTTAAAGCGTGCATCCTCTAGACAGCTGTAAGTATAAATTGAAGGGTGATACAAGCTATGACAGACGACGTGCCTTGATAAAACTACACTGAGAAGTCATTCTTCCTCCTTGCGGTGATCCATTGTATTGGGCCTTGACTTCAAATATAGAATTTTTAGATTGTCTGGAAAATAGTGACTTGACAAATTTACGAAGCAGTTGAGGTCGACATTATCTAGAATACTGAGTTTTTTTGAGTGTGATAAAAATTGTCGGCCTTGTCTCTTCTTACATATAGAGTCCAATTTCACCATAATATGTCGAATCCTGCAGACTCGACATTATGTCGTTGGTTCAGACTTCGGGAATGCAAGAGAAGAACGTATAGTTCAAAATGCCTCTGCCCCGATATTTTACACGGTACGCTCGGAATTTCAATGTAAGGGACGAAGAAACCTCTAATTTTGACAATATCGGTGCTAAACGAGCCTCCTGCTTCTTCATCAAGATGACCAATTGCTGCCTGCTATGTCCCCTTAGTGGAGCCATGCAAAAGTCTCCTTCTCAAATATAGAGTAAGGCCACAGTCCCTCCACCCACTACTGTTGTTACGCACACCGGAAATGTCCAATTAGCAAGCCGTACCATTCAATGGAGGGGGGATTCAAAGTCTTCACTTTATAACCTCTGTGGTCATGGTGGTAGGACCACGTAGATGAAAGAGGATTCATATCAAAGAATGTATAGGGGAAGAACGGATAAGACAGTGTTGAAGAGTGGCCCGTAAGGAGGTCGCTTTCCCCCTTCTCTAAAACGAGGCCAAGCCGACACTTTCAAACGTTGTCACCGAGGTAACGTGAGAGAGAACAAGTCAATGGTGCTTTGTTTGGGCTGTGTCAACATCTGTACGACAACTGTCTTTTCATAGCATTAGATCAAACGACTGAGCGCATCGCGTTCCTACAGCATAACTAGCACACTAGCCTAACGGTTTTATATGCGCACTGTAATACAAACAACAAGCTTAAGGCATTTTAGAGTAATTAGAAGTCGATGAGCAGTTTGAAAAAAAAAACTATAAAATTATCAACGGTGCGTGTAGCGTGATGGCGGCATCTTCACTGTTGTCAGTACACCGGCGCGCATGGTCGTGAAAAGAGCAGACACAACAGAGATGAAAAGACTCGCCAACTTCGTGGGGGAGACGGGGGAGGGAAGGGGGTCACCTCTGAGACCCTTTGGAAAATATACATCAATGGCCCCTGTCGCGACAATGGACACAACACGATATTTGCGTGCGCGGTCTTCCAGGGCGTATATTGAAACCTATTGGCCACAAACTAAGGTGACTCGTGTTAACACAGGCTCAACTTCAACAGGGAGTATCCGTAATGCATGTCACGTTGACAAGTATTGTACGATAGTTAATGGACACAAACCACAACCATGGGCCTTTAGAATCCCGTTTAAAAGTGCTTGTAGTGAACAAGTAAAGACTTTTGATCAATTTAACAATTTATTAATTGTTATGATTGTAAATATTGATATACTTTATGTTGTAGCCATTTTTGTCGCCTCAATAACTGACAAATTTGGCATGCAAATTAAGGGCGCAGAGTACCGTGTGCAGAACATTTGTTGACGTATTCGCCCGCGCAGTAACTAACTAGTTTTGGAAATGTTGGCAGAACTTGAAATTATTGGTCCGTGTGTGAAATTACAGCACCCTACGGCACAAGTAAAGTCATTACTACAGCAAATTTAAACGTTATATTGAAAGTTTATCGGATTATTGAAATTTTAAATAAAGGCGCCGATACAGCCTTCATCGCCAATTGATCAATTTTTTTTCAAGCTTTATAAAAAATAGTGAACGCCGATTAACTACACATTGGAGACGCGTGATGATTTTTCCTTTTGCCTGTAAAATTGAACAGCAGGATTGACGCAAATCCATACCGCGGAACCACCGCTGGAGGGCGGTATTGAAGGCGACGAATAAGACGCCGGCAGCACGTATTTTTTGTTCTGTTACGTCAAAAGGATGTCTGTTTCCATGGGATTGGAGCTGAGTGGCATTGAAATCATAGACAGCCTATCACACACACAGTGAAATTCAATATTCGTACGTACATGATGACAAAGGAGTATGGTTATGATTTTCGTTCACCGACCTAAAGCCTGAGGCTGCTGTCGGCGTTGCATTAAATTTTTCCAAGAAGGCCCTCAAATCTCAAGCCCTCTATCGTTGACAACCGACGTTTCGACTTACATTTCTACTAGCACATAAGATAATAACGAACCATTCATCACTTCATACAAATGACATTAATATTGTCTTTGTTAGATTTTTTTTTTATTATTTTGCATCATTGTCAACAGGTAAAACAAGCGAAACTTCACAACGAGTGTAAACATGTTTGTATAAAAAGTATGGATTTTTGTGTCACCTTGACATTCAGTGAGTTGAAAACTTAAGTAACCAATTATGAAAAATGAAAAATTATATTTCTGTGCAATGATGAAAACCACACAAACAAACGGAAAAGGACACGGCCGTAATATCTTCAACAGCAACGCACGCAAATATGCTAATGGCACGGTTTGTTTTATGCTATATATTTGTTGTTACTGTGTTTATCAACGAATACTGCGAATCGTACACTTTGACCCTTTCTAAGGCCAGGGTAATCGGTTAAAATACTGATAGTTTGGATGGCAAGCTTCAAATTTAAGCGCCCTCACTGGCAGATATTGTATTTCTTGCTTTGTACGGGGCGCCCTTTCGTACAAACTTCGTATTGCGAGGCTAACATAAGTCTCACTTCACATGCATTGTTAAATCTAAAACAAGCACACACAAGTAAATGTATTCAACCAAAAAAGACAAAGCATTTGATGTTCTTCTTAATCTGATAATAGATGAGATTTTCTTCAAATGTTGAACTGTTTAAGTTGTGGTTTTAGAGCTTGTTGTGCGACAGCGCCCTCAGAATGTTTGTAAACCTGGGGTCCTTCAATACCTCGCCGCTACTGCTACTGTCTTTCATTCGTTGCAGTAACTGTTGCTTCTTTGTCGCCGCGGACATGTCGGCACCGGCTTGGTTCTCTCGCTCGTGCGCTTTCAATAGAAGATGGGTCGGCAAAGTTCGTGTGATTCGACGAAACAGCTTGTCTCGCTCTTTCTCCTCCTCGGTCAGTTCAACTTCAAACTGTTCATCGTTTTCAGTGACTAATTCCGACCTGTGTTCCCCAACACCTTTATGCAATTTCTTTGACTTTTGTCTTTCTTTTTCTTCCTCGTTTTTCGCCGTTTTCCGACAGTCGCTTCCGCAGCGCCACGGGCCGACTCCTCTTGAAGCAGCGCCTGCATGTCCAGGATCGTACCCTCACGGAGAATTTCTGGCAAAAATCTTCCGTCCTTGTTGATGGCGAGATTTGAGCGGGAAAGCTCACGTTCTTTGCCTTCATAAAGCACTGTGTCCTCACTTTTATTTTTCTCCGCTTCTGTTGACTGGAATGATTTCTGCACGCTTGAATTATGCCGACGTCCGGACATATCTGACGGTGGAATTGTCATGAAAGTGGCAGGATTTTTGCTTTCCACTACGGCACTGTATTTTGTGTTTGACTCGTTTTCAGCCGGCTGTTCGTCATTTCTGTCAGAATATGTTTCTTTGCGATACGATTGTCTTTTGGACCCAGTTTCAACAGGTTGCGTGTCTCTTGTCTTTGTTTTGGCGCCTCGAGTTGTCAGTTCTTGTGTATGGCGAATTGCGTCGTCTGCTCCAACCTCTGCAGTCGCGCCTGTTTTCTCGTCTCGCATATTTACTTCAGTCTTTTCCCTTCTGATTGGCGCCTCGTGCGCGTCGCCCTCTTTACCGCGTCGCGCCTTCATACCGGTTACATTTGTCAAACTTCGGGTCAAGGGTTTGACTTTGCCAAGCGATGATTGGTCGGTCTCACCCTGACGCTTCGATCCACTGGCGAATATTCCTAGAGCCCGTAGCTTGATTTTAGGAAAACGCGATTTAGTCTTTTCTGAGTCTGGGGACTCTTCCTTTTCCGAAGGATGCGACGTTTCTTCCCCCGGTTTTTTGTGAGTATCGCCGTTGGACTCGGGCAACTCCTCGGACAAGTAAGATGGCCGCTCTTCGGCCTTCGGGAACCTGAGTTCATCATCTTGATCAAACACTTGGCTGATAAAGAAATTTCGCTGGTTCCACGTCAGCACGTTTTCTCGTCTTTTCCTCTCATTTTCTATCAGCGTCAGCTGCCTTGTCAGTCTCCTCTCTTCGGCAGGGTTGTTTGAGGTCAGCACCGAGCCGATGGAGTTGGTTTTGACATTGAACCCGCTGACAATCTTCCGCTTCACTTTCTGTTCCTGCGTGATCTTTGACCCAGCTACTTCTGTCGTCATGGTTCTTTAGACCTGCCAAAACAAACAAAATATGTAAATGGTATAAATAATACATTATGAATATTGTGAAAAAAATCACTATTAACAAAGGTACCGTAATATTTGGAGAGTTTTCAACACTTACAATACAAATAATCCGAGTTCGACTTGCACTGCCAAGCACTGACTTTTTAAGCGTTTGAACTAACTGCTTACCCGCCCACCTGCCTATGGAATTTCGAGCAGACTAAAAAAATTTAATTACTCTGACCTGATGAATGTTTAGTGCGCGTGTAGAATATAATAGGGCGGTATATTTCAAACAAAAAACGGAATGGATCGTACAGAGAGGTTAGAAGGTGTTTTTGAAGTCTAAGAAATGCCATGATTTCCCACGGAAAATTGCAACAATACTATTGTTAGAGGGCCTGTCTGACATCTAATTTTTCGAAAAGAATGACTACTTTGTTAATGTAAAACAATGTTGTGGCTTGGCACTAGAGTGTTACTGTTTGACATGGACAAATGCACCTCAGCCATACAGATCATTGGCGTTGTATCCAGGCCATGCTCCATACCAAACGTTATTTACACTCCGACGTCTACTTAAAATTCCTTATGATTTCTAAACTCTAAAGGGCACGCTTTTCAAGGGGGGTTAATTCTTTCATTTGCTCCGCCAAATTCCTTTCTTCATTGTGTAGTAGTCACGTGATAGATAGATTAAACAAGCTCCTTCTGATCATCGACTCTTTCATTGTAATGAGGGGCTAATGATGTCAGTGATTGTACACAAGATGTCATTGCGAGCTGCTGTCTCCTTATCAACATCGGTATTTATTTCGGAAAACGTGCCGTACACACCGATACGAAGCCCGAGAGAGACCGCTTGTAGTGTTCACGGTGATTTTTACCAAGTCGTTACAGATATGCTTACGCAGTGTTGCCACAACAAACCGAGTCTGTCGTGTCGAGAACTTTCGTGATACGTGATGGAGTAATGTGTCTGAAACATGGACTGACGAACACAATCGCGTACAGGTTATCGGAAAGTTATCGAGAGTGAAATACATGCAAACGAAGGGGTCTGGTCGGTCTCTACTCTATTACCAGGCTTTACTGTTCTAAGTCAACCTGCAGGCAGATTGAGTATCTATACGTGTCCCAGCTTGTTATAATATAAAGCCATAGATTATAGTCAAAATCTTTTAGTTTAACCTAATCCTTGTTGTATATGCTAAGCAATAAAACATGTTTTATATCGATCGATCTCCAGAATATATGGTGCAAGTCCCCCTCACCTTCATTCAATCACAGTCCTACAGTGGAAGGTCTGTGAATACGTGTGCTACGTGACAAATAAATGCGGATTTCACAACAGGTGGTAAAAGTTCACGAATTCGATTTAAAAACAACAACAACAACAAAACAAAAACAACGAAATTCCGTCTCGACTTAGACGTTTCGCGCAGAAATAACCGTAGCATGTCTGCGAAGGTAACGTCTTAACCGTGGAGCCGTCGCAGGTTTCCCTGCCCTTTGTGAGCTATTGTTGTATGACAATCGAGCAAGCCACAGAGCGTGACTTCAGAACTCCGAAATGAATAGACATTCTCCACTGGGCCCGAAGTGTTTCGCTATTGTCTGACATTGTTCCTATGGCAACGTCGACTAAACTTTGCATTTAAAGTGATCAAATGAGCAACATGTGTATTCATTACTCGTCGCCAATACAGTGTATCCGGTGTATATTAACGTCTTAAGAGGTTTAGTCGGATCGGAATCGTGCATTACCCGCTGTAGACTGCAAGGACTGTGTTTTTTGTGTTTGTGTTTTGTGGCTGAAACCCAGACTTGAGGTGGTACTTCACGTCAGCAAGTACTGGCTAGAGACTATAAAATAGTAAATATATACCTAAAAATATTTACTCCTATATTGATTGACCT
Organism: Ptychodera flava; assembly: GCF_041260155.1. Taxonomy (NCBI): domain Eukaryota; kingdom Metazoa; phylum Hemichordata; class Enteropneusta; family Ptychoderidae; genus Ptychodera; species Ptychodera flava. The sequence continues at coordinate 14,780,445 of NC_091930.1, read as the reverse complement.
TTCGTCAACGAACATTACACGCATGCTTGCACAGTAGTTGTAATGTTCAAGTATTGGCAATAAATCTTATGACGTCACTCACTTGTCCTGAAGAAGGGTACACTGGTTCATGTTTTTCGTGGCAATTGTTTAAATATTATCACATGAGCAGCAACCGTTTGGCAACGTTCAAACAGTCACCCAATGCGCGAAATACTGAGATTTTCTGAACTTTGAAAACATAATCACCGCAGCGCCTACTTTTACCACGAGTACTGCCGTAGACAGTGAAGCACGTAGCATAGGGTTTGCGGTATTTTGACATCCCAGATAATTATCACCATAAAACTTCAGAGTACAGTTTGGATTGAATTGTGTTACATTCTTTAGAATGTACTACGTAACTCGTAAATTACGGAAACAAGCCTGACCAATGCTGAGACTGCGAGACTGCATTTTTTAACACCCCATAGTTTTGCGGTGTCTTTCTCCACTAATTGTTGTGACTTCACCTCCACAAGGAAGCAATATGTGCTTGGGAGACGACAATGTGTTACATAAGTTGACATGCCGACAATCAGTTTGTTTTGAAAAGGCCGACACAGGTTACATCATGGTTCAAACATTAGAACTGAATATTTTCTCTGTGCTCAGTGAGGAAAACAAACACCGGAGTTTGAAGAGAAGCAAATCTTCACTATCAGTTTCAAAATCCCCTAAACACTTGGATTACCGGGAAACTGCACCGGTGAAGCATTCTTATCATAGTAATCTGCTAGATTATCTCTCCTAATTGATTTTCACAGAGAATGACGATTAACACCTTATTAAAGTATTTCAGAGACGTGCTGTACTGTGACGATAGAATATGTAGAGCGATGGGGATAGCACTGAAACATAGTCAAAGTTTTTGTCCCCACCCACAAACGTTCAAAAAAGTGAGAAATTAATTCCTGGTGAAGCTAAGCAGTAATAGGGTTTAGGTATGTAGTTCACTAGTAGATTGTTAAGTTTAGTTTGAAGCATGCAATTAAATGTTAAAATTTGAACAAGGACGATTTTGAGACTTGCAACACATCAAGAGGTTGGATCTCAGTCAGACATGATGGCTACAAAATGCTTGTTTGGAATATTGATATTGTCGCGACTTGCGACACAACACGGATTTTGTTTTCAGTTCCTTCAGACGATGCCCGAGGCAAGTACAAGCATAGACAAACGACTCAAAGAACATTACGTGTAGTTCATTACCCAGGGAATACTTAGAAGTCTAAAAATTCTCAGTGGTTAAAATGAAAGCTTCTGAAGCAGTTTTTAGCAGTTTTAATGTATGGTCTCAGATGTTTTATATCGCCATCGATTTTTCAGTGCATATTTAATCATACATTTTCTCACTTGTATAAGGATAAAAAGTCCACAATATGACTGTATACAGAGACCCTATTCACCTTGAAACCGTAGGACTATCAACAAATTGACTTGGTCGTCATATACATATAGTGACAATTTAGCAATTCAGCAACATTGAGTTTATATGCAGATTGTGTTAATTCCTGAAAATGTTGCTTTTAAAGCTATCAGATGATTATTCAATGAACAGCTTCAATTTTATTTTTACACGCGTCTGGGAAACTTGAACTTGTCACTGGTGAGAATTATCCCTTTACACAGTACTCAATAACAAACGGTGGATTATTTGTCCATATTTTGTCGGCAAGGTTTTGCATGTACAGCGGTGATCGCAACACTGCATAAAATTACCGCTTAGACGTGTCTGCTGACGGTCTCTTATCAAACGAGGAAAATGACACCAGACTTTGAACGGGTGTAAATTGTGTCACCTGACGAAACTGTGATATCAAAAATCGATCGTTTGAGCGGCTGGATAGCAATAATGAAATACATGGGGATTAAAAGACAAACACGCTTACACAAGTTAAGACCCGCCATCATAAATTACCAAACCATAGCTTCAGTATAGCATTTTTCAAAATTCTGCAAATTGGTTAGATTGACACAACACGTAGGCCTAAGCCGCGATGCTCGCATTATTTACGCGGCCAAACAATATTTACTCGGCGTTCTTCGAATGGTTTATCAAATAAACCAATTTATTTTGAGATAAAACAGATAATCACCCTGCTGCAGTCAGCCCATCACTACAAACAAAACGACTAAACTCTGCACATGTCAAGTGTATACAGCTTACCCTATTCGACTGCTTCATGCGGTGAATGTTTTCTGGAAATACTTCTGTATTGACGGCCAGTTTTGTTGCAGTCTTCCTCTGCTCTGATCAACCGCTGGGCTGTCTCGATATTTTGTGTAGCTTTTAAACACTTCTAAGTTAGTAACACACACCTCGCCCTTGAACTTGATCGTACAATTGTACTGTCAATTCTTCTCACCTTCGAGTTTGCCATCGAGAACGGAATGAGAAGGGCGAATCACTAACCCGAATCGACTTTTAATGTGTAATTATCCTTTAATTATGCCGGTCACCATGACAGCAACTATATCGGAAAAATTCAGTCGAACTTGCCACCTGATCGATCAAATGACTCCGCATTCACCTTGAAGGATAGTCGACGTTCAGGGTTCTTCTTTCTCTTTTTGCCCCAAGTGACACGGCAGATTCAATATGTCGAGCAGAAATCCAAGTGTACTACTCGACGACAGAGATCGCACTCCAGTATTTGGCTAAACACACACTGCCGAACTCGTTGCTTTCTCCAACATGTCCCAGTTCTTACGCTCGTTGACGTCCAGTGGTCATTTAACAGCCTGTATTTAAGTCATGTAACATTAAACTCTTTCTGCACGAAAATTTGATATCTTCTCCTTGCTCATGGTCAGCACAAGGTGCACGGCCAAACACAGTCTCAAACCAAAACAGACCCGCTCTGTCTTGTCCAAGCTGTAACTACGTAACTCTGAGCCCCGAGACACCTGTTGACAAGACTCGGCAGGTTGTACAGTTCACTGAATGTTGACCTCACTCTGAGATGCATGCATTGTGGTCCTCACACTGCATTGGGTGTGGACAACAATACACCGGCTATTGTGTCTGACACATTACACCGACTTCGACAAGTCTTGGCGAACCATATATCCTTGAAAAGTGCTTGACGTGCCAACGATGACCTTTCGAACTTTATATTTTCGTAGTGCATGCCTACATTTCAGTGCACGTGGAAACACGAACATTCCTCAGCATGAAAGGAGAAATGACTACCATATAATTATCCTCCTGCACCGAGGAATATAATGAATAACCAATTGATGTTGTGTGCGCACCAGAAAGACAATAGTAGCACTTTCGTCGAATAGCTAAAGGGGGCACAACCGCGGCGACTGTGATAAGTCGAGGGGGGAGGGGTGAAAGATTACACACCGGCTGGCCTGAGTGCTTACCTCTGTTCTTTACTTCCCGCAAGGAATCAACACCGTAGATGGTTTTTCTGTAAAAAAACCTCCTGCTTCTATTAGGCTACTTCAGGAACTTAAACCGACAGTTTGGTTTCTTTATCTATGAGAAAAGTACAGTACAGTGCCTCCGACCAAATAAGCATATAGGCACAAGTTGACCAATATTTTGGGCTTAAGAATGATTGCTAATATAATAATTCTTTTAATTTTTTGGCAAGGGAGTTACCAATCATCACAATCTATTGGGGTTTTAAGAGTCCGCCGGTGTCCGAGGTAAATTCTTCGAGGAAACTTACTTGCATACAAGAAAAAATCTGACCTGAATAATCGTGCCAGAGTGTTTTTATTTTTTTAAAGATATGTCCTTGCTTACCTACGTTACAGACCCGGGTCCCACAGCCAGCAAATTTTATCGACTGGTTTTATCCTAAAAAGTAAACTCATCTCAATTAATGACAACAGCCTCTCTGCCCTTGTCTGAATTTAATTATGAATAAGCTTGTCCAATATCATCAGTTTTTGTCACTATATACCTCACCAATATGTCATGTTGATTACGGAAACGTTGTACGTAACGTTACGTTGATTACGGAATCCTTAAAATGGCCGTCCCAATTTCCTGGTCATCGCATTGGTGCTAGTTAACGTTGACTGTTCACTTAAGGTAGTATGCTCCTCGAAAGTGAAAGACTTAAACTTTTGCTCTAACTTTCCTCAAGGAATCTTTCAATCATTCTCTTTCTGAATCAAGAATAAAAATAGGGGATCACCGTGCCAATTTTGGTACAAGAGAAACAAATTACCCAAGATTTACCGATATTATGACGATACGACTTTGATGTGGCAGATTTGTGGTACATGACTTGTTATGGCGTAAACAAGCACCGCAAACTGCATTTCAATTGTAGTTTAGTGGTGTTGGGATCTTCCAACAGTTTATGTTTGAGGTGCAGGCAGAACACGCTTGCTTACTTATTTCCAGAATTACCCATCCTCTGTTTTACCGTTCAGCCATGTTAATATCTGTGCAAGAACGGCAATGCTGCATATTTTCCACTCTATCCGAGTATTTTTTCTTCTTTTTGACATTTTCGAATGGGGGCCGGAATCTTTACTTGCTAAACAGGCCGTTGCGTTATGATTTTCTTCTGCCTTGTCACAAATGTCAAATCCAAAGTATTTCTGTTTCACTTTTACATGCCACGAAGTTTCGTCCCCACACATAACTCCTCGCTTGGTTGGATGACAAGCCTTGTGCTGCCCTCTTACTATGGTTTCTGAATTATGCAGCGCTAGCCTGTCTTTGCAAAGGTCAATCCACAGAGAGTTACGGTCAGCTCAGTTCAATCCGAACCAAGCGAGGTCAGGCTGTAATGTTCAGATTGAGAACAAAGTTTGATATGAGTTTTAATATCTCGTAAAGACAATTGGTCGTTATAGCAACCGTGTAAATTATCGGATAAACCCATACGCTACCGTCGACCGACGAGGCACCGAAAGTCAAAACGCGTTCTAGCTTATCAATATATGTCAGGAGGTGCACTAGACTATTGAAGAGTATATCCAAGTCACGTGACTTGGGTTTTACCAGCTTGAACGACAATGATAAGGGGGCCTCGAGTGTTGGCGTGCGTGGGGTTCCGAAACACAAATCTGCTTGTGAAACTTACTACAGTCGATCATTCAATACTTTGGAAATACCCGTCTTGCTAATATATGATAGGACCAGCGTAGATCGAATATATTCTACAAAACTGTCAGAGAAGTTAAAAAGACACTCAAAGACAGATGAGTAACGGTACATAAATATTCACTATGAAACAACAAATGTACCACGTGATCAAGTCGCCAAACGAGCTCCCTAGCTACAATTCCAATACTATCGAAACTGGACACAGCCAACAAAAAATTGTGAAGACTGTGACTCGGCGTCTGCTGCAGTAGCAGCCAGCATGACCTGGTTCAAATGAACAAAGGTATATTCTGGTGAATCATACGTCATGTGAACATCGGACCCTGCCTGATTGGTCAGAACAGTCACGTGACAATAACTAGAGTCCGCAGAACACGACAAGACGGATCTCTCAATAGTATACCCGACTCATCGTCTAGCAGAACACTCAGCGTATTGGCATTGAAAATCGGCAAGGTGAGACATGAAACTCTAATCTACTCGACATAAATGCCGTTATTTTGTCACAGAATGCCTGTTCTACATATTCCGTAGATATTGTCCTGACTCTCGATTTATATTTTTGGTAAGTAATTTCCGCATTGTTTGTACGCCATGACTCTTACCTAAGCCATAGTCCCGACGCAGCAGGCCTTGTATACGGAAGATTTATGTACAATGCGCGGCAAGCTACTTGACGAGTCCTAATTGTAATGTACATTCAGTGTAAGTTACTGTAATTACGTTTTTCACCGTATCTGTTTCTGGCCTTTAAGGTGCTTCTCTCCAAAACTCGAGTTTTCTAATTAAAAAACACGAAACATTAAATTGGGCGAGGGTCGGTGAACAAAGATTTATAATCCGGGATCGAGTATGGTCAACATAGAGATACGTCTCATACGTATTATGAGTCGAGCACTGCCAGACGACAAAAAGGGACAACTCTGGTATGCTGCCAAAGCGCATGCCAAATGTTCCGATGAGGCAGTTCATTAAAGTCTACGCTACCTTCTAGCACCCCTATCGCAGACACTTCATTCATGGATGTACAAACTATGTTTGTACAGCCATGCTTCACTGTATCTTTCTTGGAAAGCCCCTTCCATATTCCCAGCCATCTCCTTCCATTCTCCGATTTCTACATTCCAAAAATGATTGACTTTGTAAATCAAGCTAGGGCTGCCACACTTGAAGGTATTGTAAGAACGGTAATTTTCGGCAACGTTTTATCACATGGATACGAATAGTTTGCTAAAAACGTCAAACCCTTGCATTTCTGATACTTGACTGATACAGATCAACAGTTCAGATTAGCTTTTAAAAAGTTTAACTTAAATACCATCCAATGTTAAATTCAAGAAAATGTGGTAACTTTAATTTTAGAGTAGTTACAAGGAAAACAGACAAACAGGACTGTCAAATTTAATGAACTATCCAAAATACGAATGTTAATTGAAGGTCTCATTTATTACTTCCCTGGCTCTAAATAATTGTCGCGATTAACTGTGTCTGGCCTTTAAGGAGGTCTTCCGAGAGCTTTGACATCCTTGTATGTATCTTTAGTAAGTGGCAGATTAGAGTACTGCTCTGTGGCCTGGTCTCCAAACTGTCAATATTTGAGTGACCATGTAGAGAAAGTTCAAAAAAGCTTTCTGAAATATATGTGTCTGAAGTTTATCGGGTACTATAATAGTGATTACAAACAGTCCTGTATGCATTTTAATCTCCCTTCTCTCTCGCTTCGGCGGAAGGTTTTAGATTTGACTTTTTTAAACGGAATAGTTTCAGGGAGATCTTATTGTCCCTATACCTTTTATATCAATTGCCATTTTATGCACCACTCAGACGCCCCAGGGCCAGTCTTTATTTCAATTTCCACGTTTCAGGTGAATCTTAGAAAATATGCGTTTATCCTATGGTCTATTACACTATGTAATGACATTTCGGTGGATATTTTTTTTACCTAGTACTGCTTTTAAGACGTTTGTGTCAAGATATTTTTATTCTTAGGGCCCATTCTCTGTATTTATTCTGTGCATATTGTATTTTTAGTTTTGATTATGTTTGTTTATATTGTACTGTTTGCTTGTTTGTTTTGTTTGTATTTATTTTCTCAGAGTCTGTTATTGGGCCTTTTCGCCTGTTGACCGGCAAATAAATAAATAAAAAAATAAATGAAATACGAATACTAATTAAAGGTAACATTTATTACTTCCCTGGCTCTAATAATAGTCTCGATTTACTTGTCTTTCCTGCTCCAAGGATCGCATCAAACAAATTGCACGAACCCATGTGAGACAAACTACATAATCTTCCGGAGATAGATACACACAATGGGCGGCAGAGACGTCCACGAGGTAAGATAATATATTACCAAAATTATGTCTTTTTAAACTTGACATCCGCACAGCAATGTAATATGTTGGGCATATTGAATGAGGGATGACGTAGAAACGTTTTGAATCAACGTGAGGAAACTGTTTCACTGGGTGATATTAAATATATTACATCCAAATATGGTATCAGCTCGTTCGTGGCTGATCATTAGATAATGACTAATACTCCCTGCGATATACTTATTTAATTACAGTCATATGAAAGAGAATTTTCCGATCATGATGGCGGTATTCCAGGTAAGTGTAATTTATAAAACTATGTCTTTACACATAAGAAAACCTACTGTGCTATCTTTTAACGATGCGAAAATAACATTTTAATGTGATTATTATTAAAATCTTGCTCTCGCAATAATGCTAGGTTGTCAAACGACAAAAATTGAGTCCCGTTTATAGACGCCCAGATAACAACATTTCAGGAATCTTTCCTGTACGTACAATTAGTGGTATACATCCCTCTAACTAACCATGGAATGGAAGCAGGGTTTTTGAACTGTTGTTTTAAGCTATTTTGCATAGGCCACACGGACTGTGACCACACACACATACAACTTCTTACCTTGTACAACGGTAACCTCATAAGCAGAGAAGACAATTGCTGACGTAATATTGTTGTCTGGCTTATTTATATGGGAGTTCATTGTAGAGATAAACGTGATTTAGCAAAAGAAAATACAGACAGAGCTCGTACATGAAAGAGATTGGCAGTTTAATGATAACATATTTTAAAATATCAATGAATGCGTCGACAGCGGTAACACTTGTGTGAACTTATATTTACGTCTTATATCAAGGCACAGAGACGATTTATGGTCCTTACTGTTTAGACAGTAATGTACCGTTAAATTCTCATGGTATCTTCTAATTTCTAGAGGAAGGTGATTCCTTGTACTAGTGCGTTTGACTGCAAAGGAGAGAGTAATAGTTTATCAACACGTTCTGAAAAAAGTTCATTTTTTGAATGTTTTGTTCTCACAGAAGTCTATCAACCCCAAGCGTCAGCATATCAATGGCCGGGACAACTCTCAGACTATCAGTCTTCCCAGAATGTTAATATGTGGCCAACAAATCAATTTATCCAAGGAACTTCCAGTCCTGGCTTTCTTGGAAGTCAACCACCAACACCGGCATATCATCACAATATCGAGCAATCACCAACTTTCTCGCAGAATCCTTATTTGATACCAGGTAAACAAACACACCACTTAGCTACATACCATTTCAGAAATATTATTTTTGAATATGAAGTCTACCATGCATTATAGCACCTTTTCGGCCACCGAAGGGACTGGTATCTACCCTACAAAGTCTTGAATAAGAAAAAGTGTCTCAATCTGAAGTTTCAGTTCAGTTATGCCAGGATATTTTGTAACATTGCAAAAGGAGTATATACCAGAAGATACCTATACAAGTAATTTTTCCTCTGTATGTATGCATTTCATTATTATTTGTTCAAAATTATTTTGATAGAAGAATGACGATGCAGTTTAGCTGGAGGCAACTGCCTTAAATATAAGACATTTGGTACAACACACTCAAAAAATATCGGCTGTATTTATAGTGTAACTACGAACAGTAATATGTTGTGTGTAAAACACTAGCCGTAAAAATATTTTAACAAGTAACAATGGCATCGATTGCAAGCTGTCGCTAAGGTAGAATACGCCTTTGGGACAGATATTCGGACTCTCAATTTTTCGCAGTTTTTTTCTGATATACCACCTATGGGGTTCATTTTGAAGCTTTTGGTGTAAACAAAACTTTTCATGGGCTTAGTTTTTCGAATTTCGAAAATACTTAACACAGAGATGTCGGCAATTTTGAATTTTAAATATTGGTAAATCTTGGGTTATTAGATTCTATAGCACCAACATTTGCTCGGTGATCCTTGATTTTTATTCTTGATTTTGAAAGACAATGGTTGCGAGATTCCCTAAGAAAAGTTTGAGCAAAAATTTAAGTCTTCCACTTTCGAGGCTCATACTACTCTTGTGCCCTTAAAGAACAACACCTAATTTGCCTTTGGAAAGAGTTATATCAAAAACGTAATTTATAAATCATTTTACGCTGTTAAAAGCTCATAGATGGGCTTTGCTACCATTAGAAACATTGAAATTTTTATTTGCTAACTCAAAACAGTATAAAAACTTTCTGTAGAAATAAGCAGTCAGTTTTAGTGTACTCTATAACGTCATCGTCCTTAGCTAAATAAAAACTAGCCAAATGCATTTTCATGTCATTCTATGATCAACACTTTTGTCTTCTAATGTTAGTACTTGGTTTTCACAAATCTTTGTGTGTAGAATTCGTCTGATGGGATTTCTGATCAAACACAGGTCATCAAAATTATGTTGAAAGTTCTTCTTTCATATCACCAATTGGTCAACAACCTTCTTGGTCAACGCCAGAACAACAAATCTCGATCCAAGGACCGCAAAACTGGAGTGCTCCAATTCAACCGTTCCCACACAGTAACACCGAGTTTACACAGTCTGTATCGATGCCCATGTATTCCGAGCCAAGAGTGGAGCAACAGCCTATCGGTACAACACAGTTCATTGGAAAGCAGAGCAAGCTACAAGGTAAGTATCAATGCAAGACTAAGAATGTCTGCCGTTTGGCAAAAATGATAGCTACTGGGTATTGTGTGGTATAACAAAACATCAAAAGACTTACATCTATGCCCACAGAAGTTGTGAGATAGATTCAGAGGGACAAACAGTGTGCCGACGCCCTATCCAAACGATGGATTATCTGCAAGTGACCCTATTATGCATTTTTGAAAGCCAATAGATCTTGGCAAATGCAGCGATTTGCATTTTGTAATTTGCATTTTGTAATTCCAGGCATACACATCAAAGTAAATGATTAAAAATACAAGCCTCAGCATTTGTTAATAATTATTCTTTCAGAAAAAAAAAGTATTTTATGGGTTCCAAGCTGTGGTTTTTGTCGAGAATTCATTGTTTGGAAAGTGTCAACACCTATCCTAGAAACTTCAAGTAAAATTAATTTCGTCAATCAGAGATTGCATTTTCAATAGGACGAAAGTAAAGATCTCCTTCAAACAAAAGATCGTGCATGTTTTATTAGAAAATATAAATAACTTCTAATATTTAACGTTTTCTATGTTTTATATTTATTTCAAATGTTTTTTTTTTCTCCGGATAGGAACCTTCAATTGTCAAACAATCAGTCATGACCCAGAACGCGTTCTTGTACATTCTTTCTCCCTATCGAATTGTTCTTTTGAATGTACAGATTTCGTTATGAAGTCGTCAAGGAGAGTTATCTAGGATATTAGTTCCGTTGGTTTCCAGAAACGGATAATACTAATTTATACAAAAGCAGGATTTATGTTAATGATTTATAGTTGCTTTCCAAATTTTAAGGGTTGTTGTTACCATACTCTCAGTAATCGCCTGAGGAAGAACACTGAAATAGTTATTGAATCGCGATATGAAAATTTTGAACTAAACAGTATCGGAAATTTTTTACACTGTGTAAACTTTTATTGATAGAAATGGCTTATGGATATTGTACTTGTGATAGTATTTGCGTCGTGCCGGCTTTTCCAAGCATAGTAAATGGAGTCATATACGATGTTTGTTCCAAGGTTGATCTCTGACTAAAACTAGTGGAAGGAGGCTTAAAACATTGACCAATTACATGTGGAGTACCCCAGGGCTCTGTACTTGGCCCTACACTATTTTTGATGTACATCAATGATCTTCCTAATTCTTCAAAATTTTTTGACTTTAGGCTTTTTGCCGACGATTCCAACCTTTTCCACACTTTCTCACGTGAAACACGCTCTGTAAATGTTTCTTTTGTGGATGTACATTTACAAAACGTTGTTCAATGGTGCGATGCTAATAAGCTGACAGTTAATATAAGTAAAGCAAAGTATGTACTTTTCACGGCAATCGTAACTCTGTAACACTACAAGGCAATTTATCTGTAAAGAATGCTATCATAGAAGAAGTTCTACAAGCATCTTTTGTTGGGGTACTTGATAAACATTTGACATGGAAATTTCATATTAATGAGATAAATAATAGTATAAGAAAAAAGTAGGAATCATATTTAGGCTAAGAAATTATGTACCACAGCAAATTCTAGTACTGCTCTACAAAACTTTTATTGAACCAAATATTATGTAAGGTCTTTAGGTATGGGGAAGTACATATCCATCATACTTACATCATATTTTTATCACCAAAAAGATGCTGGTACGAATAATTACGTTTTCAAGATTTCGAGAGTCTACTGCACCTTTATTCTTCAGACTAGGTATACTGGATGTCTATAAACTTCATAAATTACTTCTGGGAAAATTCATGTTTGATTTGCATCATAAAAATATACCACATAATTTGAGTGATTACTTTAGATTAGCTGATCATTGCTATGACACTCGATTTAAACTAGGTCAAAGCTTGTCTTTACCGAAAGTACGTACAACTGCAGGACAGTTTGCAATTTCATATATGGGTGCCAACGTCTGGAACAACCTACCCAATATTGTCAAACAAAGTGCAACAAGAGATTTATTTATAAAATCCTTAAGACAGCATCTCTTAAGTGAATACTAAGATGTGTGAATATTTATCTTTTTTTTTTTATTTCAAATATAGAATTGTGACTAACAATTGACATAATTAGCCCTTTAAAACAAATATTGCAATGTAAATTTCATGAAAATGGGGCCAGGCTCGATTAGCTCTGAGCTATTATTCCTGGCTTCAACTTGCCTCTTTCCTCGTCATTGTATACTTTGTATACCTTATACTTATATTTGGAATTGGCAATAAAGTAAAGTAAAAATATTGCATTTAAAAAGTACAAAGAAAAGTACAAAGTCATTCATGTGTTTTTATAGCGACTTATGTTCAAGCATCTTATCTCCTCCACAGGTAGTGACTGGTCTGTCCAGGTATTGGGTACAGTAGATTGCGGTACAGAACCGGGGCAGTTCAATGAGCCATACGGTGTAGTGTGGCATGGAGACCGACTTTTGGTTTGTGACACAAACAACCATCGCATACAGATACTCAATAAGAATAATGTCGTCATTGATATTGTGCAATTTGATGGTCAGTTTCCACAACCATTCAAACCAGTCAGCGTAACTATATCACCTCAAGGTCGTCCAATCATTGCTGATGCAGGGAACCAGCAAATGATTGTTTGCAACGAAAATTTCGACATAATACAAACAATTCCTCAAACGGCACACGTTGATCTTAGAAGCATCACGGCGATTGGAAGGTTTGTATATGGATGTGACTGGAACGATTACGCTGTACTAAAATACAATATCGAAGATGGAAAAGTGATGGCAAAGGTCAGAGGTCAGTTCGGTTGGCCTCACACGGCGGTTGCAACAGCCAGCAATCGTGTTCTGGTCTCAGACTACAAGAAAACATGCCATTCACGTGTTGGATTCTGATTTGAACCTTCATGCATCACATTGTTCTAAAGGTACAGATAGTGGCCAGGTGCAGTGTCCAAGGGGCATTGATGTAGACTCGCATGGAAACATTTACATCTGTGACTACAGGAATCATAGGATTGCTAAATTCAGGTCAGATTGGCGGTTTGTTTGTAATTTGTTTGAAGGTGACGTGGCATGGCCATTCCAGATTGCCGTCAATAATGTTAACACAACATCAATTGCTGTCACACCAGGTTTTAGTGGGAAGTCCTACCACCAACTTAGGGTGTACACTCTGCCAACGTAGAGTATTAATAACAGAGCGGAAACCCCTATGATACAAATAATATCATTTTGGAATCTAAAATGGCGGTCTCCATTAGTACAACAAGCTTACATCTATTTTTTTATTTTCACGCAATGAGAGATAGTGTATATATAATTTGTTGTGCGTTCGCTTTGTGGTATTTATTTTGCAACATGAACGAAGTAGTTTCAAAGAAATGAAAAGATACTTATCAAGTCATATCACTAGCAACTTGACAATGACCTTTTGTACCGTAGTTCGACGTGGCTAGGAGATACAAAAAGTATTACTCGATGAGTCAGTTTGTCTTCTTTATCGAAAGTCTCCAAGAAGAACTTCATGCGTTATATTTTTCAAATAAAATACCGATACATAACTCATGTTAAAACTATGTTCAACTTGTCTTTTGACATTTTCTTTTTTTCGATTAAATTGAATATTTTCGGAAAAAACAAATAATCTTCGTATGCTTGATCTCCCAATAACCCATTTACATGCAAGGTGAGAAATATGACTCATCCAAGTTTTATATCTGGAATCTTCCTCTCATATTAAGCAAATTAAGTTAACCGTCATATAACTATCTATAAAGGTGCAAAATGTATTTTTCATTGTGTTCTATTTTAAGTTTTCACTGTTCTTTTAAAGACGACTCCCTCTTTTATTTCGGTATCTTACGAATTCATAAAGTATGCACCGCGGGGCAGTGGTAAGGGTACCGGTCTCATTAGCAGGTAGGTCAAGAGTCACGACCTCACTGTTAGAGGATGGGGAGTTCCTGACTCTACTAGCACAGTGTTGTATCCTTGAGCAAGGCACTTTACTCCTCATTGCTCCATTGGGCAGTTGGTTATGGGTAGCTCATCCTGTAATTGGACAATGCCTGTTGGATGATTTTTATTAAAATAAAAATAAATAAAATAATACCAAGAGAATAGAAAGACCTTTTTATATTCGATTCCATGAAGGAATGTTTCAGTTCTGGTATGTTCCTTGCCACAGTGTAGCATCAAAACACGAATAGATCAAAATACATCTACAGGTAAAGATAAGAATGAAATATAATAATTTTTGCAAGAGTACAGTAAGAACAATATACAAAAACGGTAAACATATAAAGTATAAAAAATCAAGGACAATATTGCACACACTTGACAACGGGTTTACGGGGATATACATTTTCGAAACTGCAAAAATTACTTCGGGTAACCATGTGCAAAAACAAAATGGTCAATATTTTCCCACAGACACAATAAATTTAAAATGATCGCCATTATTTCGGGTCTCTAAATATGGGAATAATATACTGAATCTTGTTATTTTATCCAATGGTTATTCTGTAAAAGTTCACTTTGAACTTTTGAAAATAAGCTCTAGTAACGTTTCACAGTCAACCTGGTTGTAAGAGCGTGGAGTGACACTGGATGTCGCGCACTACATGTACCTGCCGATATGACAACGCTCAGTGTAAACAAAGAGTGATCTTCGCTCCGTATGACCATGGAGAGCAATGGAGATAAGGACAGATTTAAAGCTGAGGAAATTTATTGATTGGTATAATAAAACACTGCATCTTTAAATTTAAACCTAGGAATCTTTTATTTTATTGTTCATTGAAATATGGAGGATTTGTCCCACGCGATGTTGACTTCTTCGCACAGTTTATGAACTTCGGACTGGTTACACAAATATTCCGTATTTATGCACAAGGCGGATTAAGACAGGTCCCAAAATTTTATTTCCATCATTTGTAAAATTATGGGCATGGGTATTCGATAAATCGGTTATTACCCGGTATCGCCTATTCCTTGTGTCGTATCAGTGTTCGTGTTATTCGTGCTGCGTCAGACACTCGATTTCGTCTCGTGTCTGACGCAGCACAAATGACACTCATGCTGATACGACACAGGAACAGGCGATATTGGGTAACAGTTTCTAATTGCACTGCGACACTGTCAGCAACAGAGAAGTTACAGATGCCTGAAATCCGCTTTATATTTCTAGATATAATTTGCCCACGAATTAGCATACCACCATCGACTCGGACACTTAGATAACCAACACTCTGAAGTGAACAACAGCGACTAGCGCTCCAAATACATATGAAATGTATACAGGAAACCAGCGTAATTGTTTGTCATCCTAGCTGCGCAAGACGTACGCACAATAGCTACACTAGGCTAGGGATACAATGTTCTCGAACACACAATAACCAGTTTTGACAAAAGACACATTGTTAGTCCACAGTACTCAAGTTAGGTCATAACCTGAGTGTCTACAACAGGAAAAATAAATGTAAAGTTCCTCACCGTTATTTTAAGGTTTCTCCACTGCCACTTTATTGTACATTTATATATGAGAAATGAATTTAAAATATGGAGAAAGTTTTGGTAAGGTTATGTACACAAGGAAATATTTTGTTTGATTATGCAAAGCCATGTACACATGTGTCGAGTCTACACAGAAAAGGCAACTTTGTAGGGAACCGTGATTCAATAATATTTTCAATAATTTTCCTATAGTCACACACATTAGGAAAGCGGATTAAAAAATGGGAACACACTTAGTGAGACGTTGCCATGGCTACAGCCATTTAAGTATATACGGGCATCCTCTCTGATTGGTCAACAGACACGTGACAAATTTACAATGCTAGAATCTACCTTTTACAGCCCCCGGTCAGTCGAGGAGTAAATCTCCACGGGGTGTTTGGCGTACAAGATCTCTAAGGTGAGAATGACACACATATTTCATGATCAAATTTGATCATGGTTTGTGCTAAAGTTTGTATAGTTTCATTCCAAGCATGCTACATTTCACTTTTCTGATTCCGCCTTGCTTTTTTTGCCATGATGCTCGTTTCCTTTTCAACTCACTAGTGAAAGTGTGCCGTATATCCTTTGTTTGAGACGTACTTCATTGTAAAATAATGCGAAATCCGAAGTCATTGCAAAGTTTATTCGTAATGTTGATATCAAGCCTGGGAGTGTACAATCACAAATGTAGCATAAAAGTGTTGATTAGAGAGTTTTGTAGTAATAAATGTTATTAGCAATGTACGTAAAGATCATACCGTCTACAAAAGTGTGTGACCCCAAGGTGTCACGGTACACTTAACTATTGAATAGGAACAATGAGAATGCCAGTTTTGGCCTGACCGTAGAAGTGCGATCTCATCGAGTCTGTCTCAGTGACCACAACATTAGTAGGTGAAATAATGAAAATTAAACTGAGCCGAATGGATGCCTCAAAGATTAGAACATCTTCTGACAGAACCATTCCAGTCATTTCTCAATGAAATTCGCCGAAGAAATCGTGGTCAAAATCTCCACCTCTAAAAAGACGATTCACTTACTGAGCAGTTTGTTTTGATTGCACCCCCTGCACACAGCTGTGGAGTTTAATAAAGAATACAAACAAATCAAGCTAGACCATGCATTGTTAACACACTCCATATGAATGCGCCTCTCAACTGCCTTTCAGATAACCTAGGGGACAATGTCGTCAACAAGGAGAACTTCTGATCCAGGCATAAAATCAAGGAGTTTTGTATTCCAGGTTGGAACTCCTTGAGTATGGAATATAATCACCTAGCGACAAAAAATGAGGGCAAATTGAAACAGCTCAACTAAATCTGAAAAAAGTCGAACTAATTAATTTGCATTGTTTCCATTAACTTAGCTCAAATGCCTTATTAATTCATCTAATGTGAACAACCCATCTGAGCAGATAATAGCGTATCTATTTGTACATTTCTCTATCAGATTTTCAAGGTCAATCATTCCATCATGGCCGAAAATTCCACGAACAAGCACGTGATGATTTCGCACAACTGGGATCACCATCGAAAAGTAATACGAATTAAAAAAGCTTTGGAAGAGAGAGGCTATACAATGTGGATCGACTTGGAAAACATCAGAGGTGAGAATTGAAAGCAATTGGCTTGTCACAACTTTATCATTAATGGCGACTTCCTAAGAGTGTAATAATTTCGAAATTTGCATGCCAGTGATACAAACAGCAGTCTGGTAAAGAAAGCAAGTCTACGGCGAATATCAACTTTAATCACCGTGAGACTTTATTTTGATGCACTTTCGTCTACCTTGTTAACTTTTCACTTCCAGGTTGGGTAGCTTTTCACCAAAATGGCTTCGTAGAAAACACAGGTATTATCAATGGAGATAGGGAAATGGGATCAACCGGTCCACCTAATTGAATAGCAAATACGACTGCACATTTGAAAGCACCATTCAGTTTTGCTTTCTATGTGTTGTTATCGAATTAGTAACGTTAGTATACTTACAATAGCACAGCTGTAAAATAGCCATAATAAAGCCTTATCAAAAATCACAAACCGAAAACATAGCGAGTCATTAGGTTACAATACGCGTTGGAAACAAGAATCTTGCATATAGACATTGTCAAACAAATACTTTAAAGTTTAGCTCTCTAAGGAAGAAAAGTTTTCTGAAATGAAATCAAATGCATAGCGTAATTAAGAATAAACAATATTGTATATCGATGTATACAGATGTCCTCTTATGTAACATATTTTATTGCTTTGTACTTGAAGTAATTTGTGTTATATATTATATATATATATATATATATATATATATAATATATATATATATATATATATATATATATATATAAACAGATTACTTCAAGTACAAAGTAATGAAATCTATTACTTAAGTTTCATGCATCTTGCAATCCTCAGATAGAGTGAAAGGATTACTAGCTCGACACTCTTACATATATGATCGGGACGAACCATTCTATTTGTAGGTAGTGTTAAAATTCGATAAATAATATTTGTTTTGGTGGCGACATTTTGAAACCAACTCAGAGCGTTTGTTTAACAGTGTAGATTTGTCAGCATTGATAATATGCAGCTTTTCTGATATGCAAAGATTACATCGCTTGTTCATGTTAGAGTAGCTCAATGCTTTATCAATGATTGACCATGAAATGTCAAAGTCTTGTCCCTTATTTCTTAAGTTCCATACATATTTTGATAACTCGGTGTCGTTTTTGTATCTCTCGTTGCGGAACGACTTCATGTGATTAGTGTAGCGCGTCTTGAAGGTGTTATCAGTGAGGCCGATGTAAACCCTCTCTCCGTTGCCCTCCGTTGATACGTTGGCCTTGTACACCACGCCTTTGACTTGACAGCTACCCTTCAAGGGGCATGCTGACTTAACCCTGCAATTGCAATCAGCTGGTTGGTCCTTACGCTGTTCTCCGGAGATTACCCTCTTATTGTGCGATTTGATTATACTTGCCATATTCCTCATACAGCTATAACTCACTTTAATTGTGTTTCTGTTGAAGATCTTGTGAAGTTAGATCTTGTGAAGTTTAGACCCCTTTGGAAAATATTTATCGACAAGTTGGAGAAATTTCCTGCCGATGTTTGTTTCCACGTTCTTGCTGAAAGGGGGGTTGAACCACGTGATATGACGCTTCCAGTTAACAGGAAGCGTCATATCACGTGTAATTTCCCTCGAGGACATCTGTATACTTCAGTATATATATATATATATATATATATATATATATATATATATATATATATATATATATATATATATTATTTTTCTGTTTTTCATTTTACCATTTAATGTTTTAAAGCCAACATCGATCAAATGATTGCTGAGGGAGTAGACGGCGCTGGTGTTGTTCTTCTGTGCTTCTCTAAATCATATAAGAAATCACGCAACTGTAGGAAGGAAGCAAAACGTGCAAAGGATAAAGAGAAGGATGTAGTCTTTTTAAACATCGAAAAGAATGTGACGCTGGGTAAGTACGGTATTTATTGTACTGGACCTTAAAGTTTATGTAGGCAACATTTTGCTCAAAATGTAGCAGCTTAGCGTAAATTTATGGAGCCGATCATCCAAGATCGGTAGTTAAAATCATAATACAATGTGTGCAGATAAGACAAAAATATAAACAGTATGTGGAATTTATTGATGAAGCAGCGGCTAAGACGTTTGCATTAGACCGAAGTGTCTACAAATACAAGATTTTATTGTGTCAGCACAACACAAATATTGTAAATAAACATACCTTCCACGAAATATCCAGGTTTCCCAATCCTTTCATTCCATTCAACTGTTTACCATTTTGTCTCTATAAGGAAGAGAAAGTCTAACATCTACAAAGTACTATCCGCCATGCAAGAAGTTTGGCAAACCTAAGTTCTAGATTTCTTTTTATATATATATTACACTGCATGAAAACCCAATAATTCAGATAAATTCACATGAATTAGTTGCCTGTATTATAGTATTATACACGTGAATTCACATGAATCCATATGAATACAGGCTTGCTGAATACAAAAAATGGATTCTTGACTGTATTTATCTGTATATGCACTCTTCAGCTGAAATACAGGCAATAATCCATGTTAATACAGTAAGTATTATAGGGTTTTTATGCAGTGTTATATATATATATATATATATATATATATATATATATATATATATATATATATATATATATATATATATATAGAGAGAGAGAGAGAGAGAGAGAGAGAGAGAGAGAGAGAGAGAGCGAGAGATAGTGATATATATAATATTGTATATATATATATATATATATATATATATATATATATATATATATATATATATATATATATATATATATATATATATGTTTTTGCATTTTCTTGATTCTGCTAAAAGCTCAATGATGCATTTTTAGTTTTGAACAAAGACCACTCAACATATGAATTTTATTGACTAGATACAGGCTTAACTCATGTTATCACACCGACCGAGTCATAAACAGTGATTATTTGTATAATTGTATTTTTGGGCAATTTTTTCTATTCTTGGTCAAGAAATCTTCTCTGAGACCACAACTCCAATTGATTTGAAAGTTGGTGTGGAGGTTTTTAGGGTACAGCTCAGTAAGACTGTTTCAAATTGTGGTGAAGTTTGCATAATTGTATTTTTGGCAAAATTTTTACCATTGTCTTTTGCCAAGTCTTTTTTTTTTAAATCGCTGCTACAATTGTACAGACGTTCAATGAATGACTTGAAATATTGGTTTCAAAAAGTCTGGTTATATTATTGTTTGTGATTTTTTTTCAGAAACCGCAGCTTTTGTTTAACACATGTGTCAATCATTGTAAATATTTCATTGGATTAGTATTGTTCAGTGAATAAAAAAGACATTATTTTTTTAATTGCATAACAGTTGTATGAACTTAAATTGTTGATGTGTGTAGTGTAACATGTGAGTATGAGTAAAATGAAAGAATACTAGTATATCATGGGAATACCGGTAATATATTTTAATCAATAATGGTAGATATTGTGCATACCATCCTATGGCAATATGCCTGCACATAATTCTGTAAACACAAAATGGAAGAATGCAGAAAAGATATTAAATATCCGCGCTGTACATATGTATCAACTTGGTCCTGTTTGTTTCCCATAATAGAACTAACTGCCCATATCTATTTTCTAAGCATGTCCATGCATCATTACCATTGTAATTGTTGATAATTGCACTGAAGTAAGGCCTTTTGAAATGGATCTGTCAAAAATAACATAAAGGATACAGAGGCCATGTTAGAAGCAGAATACAAGATTATTTTGGTATACAATTATGAAATAAAATGATGAAACAGTACAAAATGTGCAAACGGTACAGGTTACTGTTTCAAGTAATTACCGATTCATGAGAAATTCAAAAAATTCAAAGGAATGATAGCAGAGCAGTGATATTTTATGCAATTTCACGCAAGGTACCATGGGAAAATTTAAGGCAAGAGGGTGGATTCCCATGATCACTAATTTCACGCATAATCCATTGAAATCCTGCACAGGATTATTCAGGAGACTGTCTTATGGAATCCATTAAATTGCTGTAATGGATTCTGCTGTGGATTCTAAAAGTGTTCCGGACCGTATATAGAAGAATCCATAATTGGATACTTTAGGATTCCCTGAGTACCCACAATGGATATCTCTGGATTCCCTTGGATTCTGATTGAATCCACGGAGGAATCCACAACAATGCTTGATGGATTCTGGCTTTTTCACATAGTGTGACCACCGCCGTATTTCAGGCATTTTAACCGATGTCGCCAATCAGCAAAGGTACAGTTCTGAGCCTGCCACGGTGACAGGCGTGGAGACGGAGTGCCCGACGAAACCCATCGCAAATTCACAGATCGCGAAGAAACCTTTCTCCCTGTTGCTACCGAAGACAGAGAACGCGCTCGCCAATGCACATACGATAATGAATAACTGTACATTTAACATCACGTTCGTACCGAAAGTCAAGAGAAGCCGTCCATTCGTCATCGAATCTGACAGTGATAGTCAGTGATTCAGTCTGTTGACTGTTGCATTTGTTTTTCGATTTTTGATGTTTTTGCTGACGTTGCACGTTGACAAAGTCCGCGTCGTTGCGTTCTTGTGTTTCAACTTCAAGTCTATTTTCATTGTACGTTGCCGTGTTCATTCAGTCGTTTCAATCATCAGAAATGGGTACGTGCGCCACAATTTTAATCTGTAAGCACTTAATGTTCGTATTTGAAAAGTTTATTAAATGTTCGGATTTGTGTAACTTTAGCAAAGGTCTCCTTCCCGTTTTTCTTTGTGCGTTTGCGAGTGACAGCTGTGATTGAGAATGAGTTTGTTTACATGTAACTATACCAATACGTAAAGTGATTTGGCTTTGGCTTTCGCCGATGGAATGATGAAGTCACGTTTGGTCAATTTCGCCATAAATATTTTAAAAAACCGCTCAATTTAGCCAAAAAAAAATTAAAAAGATATAATTTTCCTGAAATATTCAGTAATGTTAAGGTATATGATAAAACCTTTGCGACCCTGATACGGTTTTTGCGGACCTCGGTCGTACGGCGTACGGGCCCTCGCACGCTTGGACCCTTCCGCCCTATAACCTCGGTCCGCAAAAACTGTATCAGGGCCGTAAAGATTACTAGTGTGGTAGGTTTTTTACGAAAAACAGTATGTTATTTGTAGATTACAAAAAAGCCAATGTGATACCATTTGGTATCATAATTAATATGTATTAGTCATTAAAGTTTCATTTACAAAGTACATGTACTGCGATTTTTGAATTCTTTTGGTTCTCGTAAAGATCAATACTGACAATTGAAACAGAACGCGATAAAGTTCACAGCTTATCGGAAAACTAAGTGATATGATAAGGCAGAAATGTTGAGTGAGTGAGACTTCAAATCTTGACATGGTACCAAAAACGTGTAATAGTGCCTCAATAATGACGAGGGGCAAAGTATATCAATATGTGTCTGCTAATCGGTTATTGCAAAAAAATATTGTCAAGACTTTCCATTCTCTTCTTTTTTGTTTGGGGGGGGGGGTGGTTTATTATTACTGTAGGCCTATACGTATATAAACCAATCCCCAGGCAGTTCAACCGAATTCGGATTGTGGCCTCTATTAAATTTTTTAACTTAAACAAGGGTAATACGTGACAATGAACTTCATTAATTCGAAATATACAATTTCCGTACTTCAGTAAGAATCATTGCCTGGCCTAATATTGGGCAGGCTTTTGATCCACTGGGTATCATGTGCCCCTTTTTTGTCATTATCAGCGATTACGGCTGATCAGATAAAGCAAGAGCTCCCCTTCATCGGTATGAATTTTCATTTTGCTTTGAGTTCATGGCAAGATCTGAAGGACAAAGTTAAATAAATCGAGTTCAAAAGGAGTAGAGCTAGCATTTGCGATTAAGTGTTTAGCTTAAACCTTCAATTTTGAAAATAGCGTTGTTTATGGTAATGCATTTCTGTTCCAGGTGTGACATTCAGATCTATCAAGGGTCAACAAACTTCGAGGAGAGCCTTTGCCCCTTTTGTTCCCGCCCTTGTTGCAAACGTCAGCTAATTGCGATTTATAACTTGTACAAAGTTACGGCATTGTTCATACCTGCCTCCGTGTACCATATCTAGGACAGGGGTTAATTAGCGATTAACACGATTATCTGTTAATCGTTTGACTCTAGGTAAACGAACACAACATCACATACATCACGTAATGCTTGTCATGTTACATTGGAGATAATCGGGCACAACATCCTCCCAAGTTTCTTCTTGCTGGTTATGACAGTTTCATTTTTAAAATTCCATATAGCAGCAAACTTGAGTAAAATATTATTTATTATCCCTCATGAGTAGTTCTGAATAAAATCCTTGTTCAACGTTCAATGTATGCGCTCAGATTCAAATAGACCTCGCCTGGAAAGAATAGTCCACACACTATCATATCCAATGATTAATATCCTGCTTTTACCAGTTGACTGCTCTCAATTCAGCGGTTACACTTAGCATCTCCTGACATCATCGGCTAAAAGATTACTGGGATCAAAAGAGCGATACTTTCGTCAACATGAATTCTACTATTCGTTTTAAATGAAATCTCGAATGGTATTTACAGTTAATATTTGTATTCACTGCTCAGTTTCAGTCACATGTAAATATTACTACAAAAGCGGCAAACACTACACATTTCTACTCTTTGACCTTTTCGAGTTGGTCCTTACTTTCAAAATAGGCTGCTGCTATGATGTTTTCTTCTGCCTAATCATAAAAGTCAACCCAAACTATTTCTGTTACACTTTTACGTCAACACTCATAACTCTTCGCTACTCTGGAAGATTAGTTTCCTTCTACCGTTTTACTATGGTTTCTGAATTTTGCAGCGTTACTCTGTCTTGACAAAGGCTTGACTGCACCTCACTACTCTCCAAAGAGAGTTGCGGTCAGCTCAGTTCAATCCAAAGCTAGCTTGATGTCTTTATAGCAACAGTGCCAACAATCAGCAAAACACTGCTGTCGGCCAAATAAGCACTAAAAGTGAAAGCGTTCCCGCTAATAACGATGTCGGTAGATGCACTATTTAGTAATATCCCACTTTTATGACTTGGGTTTTACTGGCTTGAGCGAGAATAATTAGGGGGTTTTAGTCAGTGTCCACAGGGCTACCACAAAATGTTTAAGTCAATCTATCAATACTCTAGAAAGACCCAATTCACCAATACATGATAGGGCCAACGTAGCTCGACAAGAGTGTAAAAAGACGAAAAAAAAACACCGCCGCCGATGAATAAACGTATAGTTATACATATGCAATATGAACCAACAAAAGCATCGCGTGATTAGGTCGCCAAATGAGCCCCATTGATATAAAAATTCCAAATGTACTTTCTTAACTACCAACACAGCCAGAAATTCTTTGTCAGAAAGGCCGTTACTGGGCGTCTGCTATGTGAGTAGCCAGTCTTGGCTAGATCAAATGAACAAAGGTGTATTCAAATAATATATTTTTCAAGTAAACATCGGATCCGAGCTGATTGGTCACTGCAGTCACATGACTAAACTACCGTCTTCAGAGCGCGGACCTATCTCTAAGAAAATCCAGTTTGCCGTCTAGCAGAATACCAAGCGTGTTCGCATTGACTATTGGCAAGGTGAGAAATGAAACTCATACTATATCTACTCAATATATATAATTGCCTTCTTTTGTAACATTATCCTTGTTCTATATATTCGGCAGTTACTGTAATTGATAAGTTGATCTGGCATTGCGTGTGTGTTATGACTCTTACCTAAGTTACAGTCCCTGCTGCAGAAAGCCTATTATACTAATGGTTTGCGAACAATGCACCAACCCATTGGTGAGTCCCACATTACATCTACATCGATTGCCTATCCACCTGCTGTGTAAGTTACCGGAATTATATTTTCCCACATCTGTGTCTAGCTTTAAAAGTGGTTCTCTCCGAAATAGGAGCATCCCAAGGGTAAAACACGAAAAAAATTAGAGAGCATCGTTGAAAGGAAAGTTAGAATCCGGGGCATAGTCAACATAGGGATACGTCTCACGCTTACCCGGCCTTGACAGGTGGAGTCGAGCAAACATCAACAAGTGGCAACGCTGGCATGTCGAAGCGCATGCAAATCGTTCCAAAAGAATAGTTAATAAACGTGATTTCAAAATTCTCCTCTACTTCCCCATTTCGTAAGAAAATGGTGTACCGAACTTTAAATTAACACACAAAAAATGGATAAATGTTAAGAAAACGTGGTGTTACTTATATGGTCGTGACTTAAGCATGTGCACATCGCATATAAAAAGATATTGCCTCATTGATAATCTAGTTCCTGTCACACAATTTGTCTCAAGGTGATTGATGAAGGAAATATTACTTTCAAAATGAAAGAAAATAAAAACTGTTTCCTTCGAGTTTGCAAAATATTTAAAGGTCTGGCCGTAGATCTGGTCTCACGCCCCGTGACAAACTGTTTGCATTGAAGCAGTAAGTCTTGGGAGAGGAGCAAAAATGCTGACCAAGTTATGGCGACAGCAAGACAACCCAATAGTAAATATGCCCACCGAATACCAAGCAGTCAACACATTCTGTACGTAATGTCGTCGTCAGCCTAAAGCCTCTGCACGTAAGCTGAGAAGGGACGTGCGTTACCGTGGCCTGCGTAGGTTCGTCGGGTTCAAATACAGCTGTTGCTTTCGACAATGCTAAATTTAAGAGAAGGACAATTTGGAATGTGTAAGGGGATTTTCATTATTTCCCAGCGACAGGATGTACGAATACGTGCTTGAATCAACGTATAAGTTGCCAGGCATACATGGAATTCACTTAACCTTTTAACTGTCGATACATTCAAACTCCGCCCTGTAAACGTCACGATAAATGGCGTTACCATGGCGACTGTAGCGTATTCTGTAAGTTTATCACAAAGTAAAGCTTCAAACATTAATATTGAATCTGTACTACAATACAATCGAACGGCAACACGAACCATAAACTACAGGCGTTCCTTAGCTGGGTAGTCTGCTAAGTAGATCGATTTTCGGATCGATCTGTCGATCCCGTAGTCGATATGCCAGCCACTGCAACCTAAATACTCACAAGGTGTGCAACAGAATCACTCAAAAAACACACCACCCGATTTGTCAACTGGCTGTGCGCTCACACAAAACATTCAGAACTACACTCCCATATACCTAGTTGGGTCACAAATTTAACCATCTCCTCAAAAATCACGCCGATGAACGTGTTACTCGCATCGTCTTGAAGAAATCGGCCGTGTTTTGAGGCCAAGCGCAGCTAAACACGGCCTGCAGAACGATTCTACCATATGACGTTATTTATTCTACCGCTGATTGGTTCAACTATACATCACCAGTGACGTCTTGCTGTGACCTTCGTTTTGGTCGTTGATTAGCCAATCAGTGGTAGAATAAATGACGTCATATGGTAGAATCGTTCTGCACCCGTGTTTAGCTGCGCTTGGCCTCAAAACACGGCCGATCTCTTCAAGACGATGCGGGTGGGGGCGCTATTAAAGGCTATGTAAATTTTGGGCGAATATTTAGGCCAGCTGGAGACAGTGTGTCAAGTTTTTTGATCCATTGTGATTCTAAATATTTGCGTAGTTTGTCATCCTGTTTATTGACTTGTATGATGGCAATTATTATATATATATATATATATAAAATATATATAAATATAAATATATTATATATATATATATATATATATATATATATATATATATATATATATATATATATATATATATATATATATATACAACAAACATTCCGGTACAAGATAGATATAGAAAAAGAAGTTTTGATGAAACAAAACTTGTTTATTTATTACAAAATGTAATATTTTGTTATTTTAACAACAATGTGAAAGTCAATAAAGTTACAATACACTACAATAAATTAAGGTAGCCTTAAGTTTAAATGAAATGTCCACGGAAGTTTGACTGCAGTCTGTAACAAGGTAAAACTTCACGTATTATTTTCTGAGTACATGTACAATAATTTAGTCTTGGAATAAAAAAATGACATCTTACAAATTCTGGCAAAATACCGGTACTACAATTGTGATTTACAGAGTTACATTTGAAAGTTCGTTAAACCAAATTGATGCACACAATGTTACGATAGCACAATTGACATACAGTTGTCCTTACTAATGTGATGGCCGCGAAAGAAAGTCTGTGATCTTCAATTGCCGACGACTTGAACACACTGTAGAATACAGAGTGTCTTTGATTGCAGAAAGATGGCTGCAGGTAACCTCGTCAATATTGCTACGCGACTGTAGAAAATGTCTCAGCTTAGACAGGCATTCCAGAGCTGTAGACGACTTTGGAACAGGGTTATCGTTCTTCCGCACATCACAGTCATCGGCATGTTCTGTGTCTTCGGGATCGTCCTGCTGATTCTGCGTAAGTACTAATGTAATAATATCGTGATCTGTTGGCACTTCGGAAACAACAAATTCGTCATCAACTGCAACATAGTCAGAAAAGTTCACAGGATCTTTACTTTCCATGTCAGACATGACAATTTCCCACAGACAAGATGGTTCTTCATAACGTGGTCGGATCGGCGTGTCGATGTCAGTGTTCTCAGAACTGCAGCTCATGTTGTTACAACTTGACTCATGCGTACATTGAGCCTTGTTGAAACAATTTGTGATAGTCTCCGATATGTAACTCTCAGCCACGATGAATAAATCATATCGATCGCTTCTTTGATGTTAATGTTGAGCATGGTTTTACCAGCATCGAGGGCGACAACGGACCGTTCAACACCACGTCTACGGTAGAAGCACTTGAAGTTCTTGATGATCCCTTGATCCATTGGCTGAAGTTTCGATGTTACGTTGGGCGGCAGAAACGCGAGCTGGATCGACCTCAAGTTTCTGACAACTGGGTGGGCGGGACAATTATCGATGATCATCAGAATTTTCCTCTTCTGGCGGGTAAACTTTCTGTCGAGTCTGTGAAGCCACTCACAAAAAATGTCGCTGGTCATCCATGCACTTTGATTGGCTTCGTAAATTACAGGCAGAGAGTTCACATCTAAGTTCTTGAAACATAGGGATTTCTTCGATTTGCCGATCACCATAGGCTTCAACTTTTCGGAACCATCCATATTTGCGCCGAGCATCACCGTTACCCTTTCTTTGCTCTTCTTGCCACAGAACAGACTTCGTTTTTAAACGAAAGAGTCTTATCAGGCATCAGTCTAAAATACAAACCAGTCTCATCAGCGTTGAAAACGTCTCTCGGATGAAAGCCGTCCAACAGCTTGGGTAATTTGGATGTTACCCAGTCACTGACGACACTTTCGTCCACTGACGCAGCTTCGCCACACACAGACTTGAAGGAAATCCCGTGTCGGGATTTAAAACGTTCAAGCCAGCCGTTACTTGCTTTGAAGTCAAGGTGGTTGAGTTTCTTCGAAAGCTCTTCAGCCTTGGTCTGCATAACAGGGCCACTGATCGGAATGTTCTGTGATCGTGCACTTGTAAACCATTCAGCAACGCCTCTTCGACGTCATCGACATTCGAAAAACGGAAGCGTTTACGGCATGGTTGAACAGTGTTGTGTTCAAACATTTTGATGATTTTTTCTTTCTTCTTAAGAATGGTCGATAGGGTGCTTGGTTTGACCACAGTCCCTCTATAGATAGAGGGACTGTGGTTTGACATCAAATTTCTTGCACACTTCACCATGACGTAGGCCAGACTCTATCGCTCGAATCATTTGAACTTTACAGTAAAATGAAAAAGCACGACGTTTGATACTGGTACGAGGAGTTGTTGACATGTTGACATCGCAATGACGAATGATTTCTCCTCGAGATTGAACCACCTTTTATCCGTAAAGATAGCGTCCCTTTTCTCACAACGGCAATCTTCAAAGCATACAAACGCATACACACAAAAGCATACACAAGTCTTCGTTAAATCGTCCCCCCTCGAAACTTCTACGTTGGCCATGATGGTGTCAACGGCGTAAGTGCATGTAAACAATAGGTGTGACTTCGCCGCCCAAACCCCATTCAACTTGTTGACTATCACGACCAGGCGGAAGCATTGTAGGCGGCATTTTCAACTGATTAAAGACAATTGCAGGCATTGTTTTTTTGAGACTTCATTGTTCAAACCTCTTCGTAACACAATGAAAATTTGTTCGTTGTAAACGGTTTTCAGCGTACGTGGTTCGTTTTAAACGATATAAATGGCCATTGTAAACAATAGCACAAAATCGGGACTGTGGCATTTTGTTCGTTGTAAGCGGTTTTTCGTTGTAACCGTTTTCGTCTTATCGAGGTTCGACTGTATATATATATATTTATATATTTATATATATATATATATATATATATATATAATATATATATATATATATATATATATATATATATATCCTCGTTTTGGAAACAAGATAGTGACTCCCAAATGTTCATATATTGTCGCAACTGGATTTACATAAAAAATGTTGCGTTCACAATGCTGCACACAGCAGGGCTTGTGGGTTTCACAAGACCATAGAGGGACCCTGGAAAGACTATCGCTAATACACGCATAGTGTTGGTGCCTGTGCTTTAGAAGCGCATTTTAATTTTCCAGTAGCTGAGACTCTCTCAAAGCCCCTAACTGGCTACTACTTGTATGGTTTGGCTCAGAAAAAGCAGGCTGAGTTGGTGAAGCCTCGCGCTTCCAAAGCCAGCGTAGCAGGCTGCACCGGCTCACAGAAAACAGGGCTACACCGGTCACAATGCGTAGCAGCCAAGGGTTCCGGCTTAGCTGTTGGTCCATAGCTGTGGTGTTTTCGGACGGGATTTCTGACTTTTACGGGCTGATTTTGACCTTAACGTTAAATACGTAAAAATCAAAACCAGACAGTAAAAGGCAGAAATCCCGTCCGAAAACACAACAGCTATGGATCAACAGCTAGGCCAGGCTGTGAGCGAGTCCAGACACTAGCACGCGGGCGTGTTGATCACCGGGCGACGCCTCAAGTGAAGTCATGGCCGGTACAGTGCAGTTTGTATCCCCTGCCGATCTTATCCCCGCCCATGCTTCGCCGGGATTAGATCGGCAGCTGTTGTCGATTCAGTTCTGTTGCCGAGTACGACCCCGTCACAAAATCAAAGTTATTCTTAGGCTGCGTTCACAAAAAATGGTGAGGAAGGGGTTTCGAATTTTTTGGGGTAGTAGTGGCGGATGACTTAAAAGTTTAGCTGTTATAAGGGGAGGAGGGCCGAAAAAAACTTTTGTTCCCTTTCATGTTTTACATTTTCTGAACGAAAAGCCTGGTAGCTCGGTAATTAAATGGAAAATAAGTAGCATGTGTATGACATCTAATGGTTAGAGTGTTAGTAATTAATTAAACAAAATCTAGAATCGTTTTGTCGCATTCAATGACTTTTGTATTGAAAAAAATCTAAAATTGCATAAATGCCATATATTATACGGTTCCGAAATAAAATCAAGTAGGCTTCGTACTGGAGCAAAGCTCCAACTGTTGGTTGGGTTTTTTTTTTAATATTTCTGTGCAATGTATTAAATGCAGTTTCTTGTTGTCTCTCTACATCATGATGAAACATACAATACCTGTATTTAGTTTGATGACAAAGCCTGCATATAGTAATAGTCGCGCCTGCTGCTTTCTGAATACGCATGCGCAGATTTATAATATACTATGCGAGTAACCGGAAGTGTATCCGACTTTCATGGGCGCCGCCCTGTGAATTACAAAGTGTTATTTCATAACACGCCGTTAATTAAAAATATCGCTTTTACATAGCCAGTAAGTATTATTATTCACCATGTCACTGAAAACCACGTTTGCCGTACCGTACGTCGCTACAGTGAACATTCTCGCTTCAGTAGTATCGCAGAAGTTCAATGGCAATACAAGACTTTGCGGATGCTAAAAATTAACCTGCCGTCTAACAGAATGATGTGTTGCTTTTGATACATCATATTCTTAATATATTTGATTCTTGTTTGGTGATAAATTTGTCGATTTTGAGCGATGACTTAGCGGTTTACGGCTTGTGACGAACTAGTACCACTGTATTAGCAAACGCAGGGGCAGACAACAGTGAACGATTTCGTTTTCCCCAGTTCAAAAAAAAAACAAAAAAACAAAACAAACAACTGTCACAATCATCGCCTCTAATATCTTTGACGTTTTGGCTATATATTACCTTTACCGAATTTTTCAGAAAATTCCTTTGTACCACTCAATTTTCATCTACACGAGAACGTAACGCTTACAAACGGCTTCAGTAAAAAAAGTGCCGACCGCATACTCTACTTCTGACGTCAGAAGTAGGGGTATATATTACATATTATGTATACATAGTATGTAGGTATGTATATATGTATGTCTGTATGTATGTATGTATGTATGTATGTATGTATGTATGTATGTATGTATGTATGTATGTATGTATGTATGTATGTATGTATGTATGTATGTATGTATGTATGTATGTATGTATGTATGTATGTATGTATGTATGTATGTTGTTATGTAGGTCATTTCCCCCACACTCATCATGACCTGACTGAGTTCAATTAGTCTAGAACATTCTCAAGGTCACTGCCCTTGATGACCTAACAACCTTGAATTCAATTAGTCATGTTTGGAATGTTCTGGAAAGTTGATTAGTGTGTAAGGGAGATAATTTTAGAACAGTAATTAGCATGTCAATAAAAGTTCTAGATTGTTCTTATATGCCTTTATAAAAGGGACGTGCTCAGCTTCCAGTCAGACTTTTGGGATCGTGTCTCTTGTGTGTTACTAAACTCCAGCAGTAGTCATTCTCAAGACTTTTCAAGACCTTCACTGCCAACGCTGGATTTATACTGTGGACTTTGTGCAACTTCAAGCCTGCAAGCCAAAGGACTGTTCATTCATCCGACTGACTGTTACAACTCTGAGACTGGAGCTTTGCCGTCCCAGCTGAGATAAGTAGTCTGTACACTTTTAAAGCTTGTACTCTGTCCCTGACTTAGCAATTAGTTTTGTTTTCGTAATAAATTTTGTTTAAACGTTAACTGCTGAGTTCACCCTTTTGTTCGTTTTCTCTGCACGTAACAAATTGGGGGCTCGTCCGGGAGACGAATATTTTGAGCCGTTTGACAACATTTTGACAGCCTTTTCAAAACTACTGTATACTGTGAACTCAGCGAAATTCAATCATGGCGGAATTCAAGCCAGACGAATTTATGGATGACCTTGATCAGGACACATTTAATTCCCTCAGAAAAGACAACCTCATAGCACTGGCAAATTTCCTTAAAGTAGATGTCAAAAGATCTATGCGCAAGCAGAAATACAGTTCAAGATTGCAAAACATTTAGTTAATTCTGGCCATTTTGAGGAGTCTGCCTTAAAAGATTATGAGCCTGAGTCTTCCTCTGAACTCAGAAAATTAGAATTAGAATTGCAGACAAATTTGGAGATTAAGAAACTAGAATTACAAATGGAAGAAAGACAGAAAGAAAAAGAATTACAAATGGAAAAAGAGAGACAGGCATTAGAAAAAGAAAAAATACGAATGCAGTTAGAAATGGAAGAAAGACAGAAAGAAAAAGAAAGGCAGGAAAGATTAGAAATGGAAGAAAGACAGAGAGAAAAAGAATTGCGATTAGAAGAACAGCGATTACAGGTAGAAATAAACGTTTAGAGCTTGGACAGTCAGGAAAATTCTTCCCTTCAGACAAGTTTGACATCACTAAGCATTTCAGGTTAGTTCCCCCTTTCCAAGAAAAGGATGTTGATAAATATTTCCTTCATTTTGAGAAAATTGCTCAGAGTCTGGATTGGCCTAAGGAGTCCTGGTCTATGCTTTTGCAGAGTGCTTTGGTGGGTAAAGCCAGAGAAATTTACATTCAGTTGTCAGTAGAGCAGGCTTCGGATTATGATTCTGTGAAGGAATTAATTCTCAAGGGCTATGAGTTGGTGCCTGAAGCTTACCGTCAGAAATTAGGGATTCTGAGAAGGTGAAGGATCAAACTTATGTTGAATTTGCTCGAACAAAAGAACAACTGTTTGATCGTTGGTGTTCTTCTGAAAAGGTCAGTCAGAATTATGACAAATTACGACAGCTTGTTTTGATTGAGGAATTTAAAAGGTGCATTCGGAGTGACATCAAGACGTTTATCAATGAACAAAAGGCAGATACATTAGAGGTTGCTGCACGTTTGGCCGATGATTATTCATTGACCCACAAATCTTCATTTCTCAGCAAACCATCCCAGTCCTTTTCATACAGAAACAATGCAGGTAAATTTAACTCCTCCTTTTCATCCAAGAATTTTTCAAAGGAGAGTAGGAAATCAAATGACAACAGTTCACAAAATTCAAGTAACACTTCCACATCATCAGATCCAAAGTCTCAATCTCCTTCTGACAAACAGTTCGGTACACTTTCTTGTAATTATTGCAAGAAAGACGGCCATTTAATGTCAGAGTGTTTCAAATTGAAAAGAAAACGTGAAGGTCAAAGTGGATCTAAGCCAACCGGCTTTATTTCTTCATCAACTCAATTAGAGTCTAATAATGTGTGCAACACATTTTCTGAGGTTAAACCCCTCTTATCCCCAATTAATGAGGTCAAGGTCAATTCTTCTCAAGATAGCATTATGGGTATTTTCGAACCGTTTATTCATAATGGTTTTATATCACTTTCTAGTGATTTCTCTTCCGCTACCCCTGTCAAAATTTTAAGAGATACCGGGGCTTCCCAGTCTCTTTTGTTGGCAGATACCCTGCCGTTTTCTGAAAAGTCATTTTCAGGTTCTAAAGTTCTTATTAAGGGGTAGATTGTAATGACTACATTCCTGTTCCTCTCCATAATGTCTATTTGTCTTCGGACTTTGTTTCTGGACCTGTGACTTTAGGTATTAGGCCTTTTTTGCCTTTTGAAGGGATTCACCTTCTTCTTGGAAACGACCTTGCTGGGGACAAGGTCATTACTAATCCACTTGTGACTGATAATCCTACTTTAGATCAGGATCCAGAGCCAATTGAACAAGAGATACCCGATTTATTCCTTCGTGTGCTATTACTCGAGCCATGTCAAAGAAAACTTCCGGAGAATCAAAATACTCTCAAAAATAATGTCACAGATGTTGACTTAAATGACACCTTTCTCAGTCAGGTGTTTGACACGGATCATTCCGTTATCCCTCGTGGATTTGAAACTTCCAGTAAAACTGCTGACCAAAGTCAGACATTTTCTAGATCAAATCTCATTGCAGAACAACACAAAGACCCAGATATTTTGTCTTTGTTTGACAGGGTAGATGATGAAGGTAAAACTTCAGATAGCTCTGTTTCCTATTATACAAAATCTGGTATTCTCATGCGTAAATGGAGACCTCCAGATGTTTTGGTTGATGACGATTGGGCTATAAAACATCAAATTGTGGTTCCAAAGCCCTACCATGCTGAAATATTGCGCCTGGCCCATGAAACCCCCTGGGCTGGTCACTTAGGAGTCAGGAAAACTTATCATAAAATTCTCAGTCACTTTTATTGGCCTAATCTCAGGCAGGATGTAACACATTTCTGTAAAACTTGTCACACATGTCAAATGGTAGGAAAGCCAAATCAGACCATTCCAAAGGCCCCTTTACAGCCAATTCCTGCATTTCAAGAACCATTTAGTAGGATACTAATAGACTGTGTTGGGCCCCTACCAAAACAAGATCAGGAAATGAGTACATGCTGACAATAATGTGTACATCAACTCGGTTCCCAGAAGCCATACCACTGAGAAATATAAAGACAAAGACTATAGTGAGAGCTTTAGTCAAATTTTTCACTTTATTTGGCCTCCCTAAATGTGTCCAGTCCGATCAAGGCTCCAACTTTATGTCTGGTATTTTTCAACAAGTAATGGATCAGCTAGGCATTAAACAGTATAGGTCATCCGCCTATCATCCAGAAAGTCAGGGTGCTCTTGAGCGATTTCATCAAACTTTGAAAAACATGATTAGGACCTACTGTTTTGACACAGAGAAGCAGTGGGATGAAGGAATTCATTTTCTGCTCTTTGCTGTTAGAGAGTCAATTCAAGAGTCTCTTGGTTTTAGCCCATTTGAGCTTGTATTTGGACATACAGTCCGTGGCCCACTTAAGCTCGTTAAAGAGAAATTCCTATCAGACGATGATGATTGTCTGAATATTTTGCAATATGTGTCAGATTTTCGTACAAAACTCTCTAAAGCATGTGAATTAGCCAGAGAAATCTTGAGTCATCTCAGCAGTCAATGAAAACCAAATATGATAAAAACACCTCAAAACGGAAGTTTGAACCAGGTCCAAAAGTTCTTGTTCTACTTCCAATTCCTGGCAAACCACTCCATGCTCGTTACTTTGGGCCATACCTAATTGATAAGAAATTGAGTGATTTAAATTACATCATAATAACACCTGACAGGCGAAAACAAAAACAGCTATGTCACATAAATATGCTTAAGCCATATTTTGATAGGGATAATCCTACTATAACTCAGCCTGTCAGTGCAGTCAGTTCAAACCATTATGAAGATAGTGATACTGAAACTGACTTGAGTGAAAATACTCTAAACTCAAAGCTGGGCTCGGTCAAGCTTCAGAACTCAGAAATCCTGGAGAAGCTGGAGTCTACAAAGTTGGCACACCTCCAGCCAGAACAACAACAACAGCTGAAAGAACCAATCCATGAACATTTGTTCCAAGATATCCCAATGAGGACAAACATCATCTATCACAACGAAGATGTCTGCGACAGTAATCCAGTGGAACAACATCCAGACGGACTGAATCCTGCGAAAGCGGAATATCTCCAGGAGGAAGCCAAGTATTTGCCGAACAATGACTTTATCGAACTCAGTAAAAATAACCAGACTTTGCCGTGCATACTTTATGCCAAATTCAGTGCCATTTAAAGTTTTCCAACAACAAATTGCAAGAAGATAGTCATGGTATAGATCATCCTGTTTGCTATTTTTCACAGCAAATTTAACAAATCCCAGAGAAACTACTCTACAATCGAAAAAGAGTGTTTATCTTTGATATTAGCTTTACAGCATTTTGAAGTTTATGTTACTTCTTCAAATCAGCCAATAGTGGTTTATATTGATCACAACCCTCTTGTTTTTCTGCAGAAATTTAAAGGCAAAAATCAGAGATTGCTAAGATGGAGTTTAATGTTACAGGAGTTTAATCTTGACATTACACATATCAAAGGCAGAGACAATTTAATTGCAGACTGTCTCTCTCGTATTTAGAGTTTATTGTTGTTCACTTTCAAGAAATTTTATTGTTGTTCACTTTCAAGGAATTTTACTTTAGAGTAAAACAAAATTTGAGTACTTAAATCCTTTTCAAGATTACATTTGTAAAAGAAAGATTTTTCTTTGAAAAATTTTCTTTTTTGAAGAGGGGGTGTGTTATGTAGGTCATTACCCCACACTCATCATGACCTGAGTTCAATTAGTCTAGAACATTCTCAAGGTCACTGCCCTTGATGACCTAACAACCTTGAATTCAATTAGTCATGTTTGGAATGTTCTGGAAAGTTGATTAGTTGTGTAAGGAGATAATTTTAGAACAGTAATTAGCATGTCAATAAAAGTTCTAGATTGTTCTTATATGCCTTTATAAAAGGGACGTGCTCAGCTTCCAGTCAGACTTTTGGGATCGTGTCTCTTGTGTGTTACTAAACTCCAGCAGTAGTCATTCTCAAGACTTTTCAAGACCTTCACTGCCAACGCTGGATTTATACTGTGGACTTTGTGCAACTTCAAGCCTGCAAGCCAAAGGACTGTTCATTCATCCGACTGACTGTTACAACTCTGAGACTGGAGCTTTGCCGTCCCAGCTGAGATAAGTAGTCTGTACACTTTAAAGCTTGTACTCTGTCCCTGACTTAGCAATTAGTTTTGTTTTCGTAATAAATTTGTTTAAACGTTAACTGCTGAGTTCACCCTTTTGTTCGTTTCTCTGCACGTAACAATGTGTGTGTGTGTGTGTGTGTGTGTGTGTGTGTGTATGTATGTATGTATATATGTATGTATGTATGTATGTGTGTGTGTGTGGTGTGTGTGTGTGTGTGTGTATGTATGTATGTATGTATGTATGTATAATATGTATTTTAAATGGATGGATGGATACACCACATGCGTGCGCGTATAATTATGTGTATGTATATGTATGCATACATATGCATTGCCAGATATCCTATTAAGATATATTCTTTTTAAGCAAGACAGTAACGAAAATATAGGAGCAGACGATGTAAATACCTTTAAAATATTTTAATTAGTACTGTAACAAAATCACGTACGCGTTACTACGCTACAGCCTACAGCTACGGCGTACTCACTTCACGTTTTCCCTAATCCGTTCACAAATTCCTGTCTACGATGGTAAATTCAGCATATTTGACGTGTGAGGACATGCATAAAGTAAAAACAGTTGAATACATGATATTTATTGATCATAACTCCAAGAAAGATATTGCCTGTAATAGCTAGTGGTTACATTGTATATTAAATGAAACCACTCAAACAATAATCAGTAATTGTTAATAAAAAATAATAAACAAACAAGAGGATTTTCATAAAAATATTAGCTGGTGAAAATTGTTCTAAATATCGCCAAATGACGTTATTGAACGTCAAGTTTTCAACAATTCTGTATGTAATACATGTACTAATACCGTAAGCTTATAATACAGGGAATTTAAACACCGTATCTTGTTTCAAACTGTCCCTGTGCTGTAGCTTTGTTGTATCTCACCTCCAGAGGATAGTGATAAAGGATATATTTTATCGATTTGGTCTTTATGAATGTAAAATGTATAAATGTTTGTTTCACAATAACATTAAACATGATCTTGCCATGCAGTATCACTTCCCATATCCGCCAAGTAAGGTTACTGTAGCATTGAGTCAAACTATAGTGAATTTTCAAGTATGTGACAGGGTATATCATAGTAAGTTGTAGGTAATATGTTTTTAAGCATCTGTATTTTTAGGGCCTTTAAATGTTCAAGTCTTTGTAAAATGAAACAAATGGGACATCTCTTCTGCCTTAGTGGTTTAAACCAACTTTAACTTGTTGATTCGAACTCTGTAAAACAGGGATTATAGTTTAAACTGGACTGGTAGAGGTCACCTGAGGTAAGTCTTATATTAGCAAGTGACAATTTTTTCGACGTCTTTCAGACTCACTAATCGGCTCACAAATTGCTTTCCAATATGGTAAGTTCAGCATATTTGACGTGTGAGGACATGTATAATTCTTCCAAATAAACTGACTGGTATGGGTACTACATCTACTGTGCATTCTTCTATGTCGCAGAGCTGCTTGCTCTATGCTCTCAGCTGAAATCGAACGCTGCCGCGGCACGAGTATTTTGACCCGATTCCGACGGGCCTTATAACTTTCGCGAAGGATGAGATTATGTTTCAAAACAAGAAAACACACTCATTTTACACACTCCAGCCTACGTTTCACGTCCACCGCTATTTCAAACTCAAAAGAGATCTTCAAATTGTGAAAACCTGTGTCGATATCTTAATATTTAAGTTGTTCGCTTTAAAAGTGTGCTGCAAACCCTCCCTTGAAGTGGAATGGCCCTACAGAGAAATAATATCAAGAAGTGATACGGTTGCCATCACTCCTTGACAACCAACTTTTATGAGTGCAGCGACGAGCAAGCAAGGTCGATTTCAGATGATTTGTTGCTAATTCAGAAAGTCCGTAGGAAAAAAGTCATAATCAAAGCATGCAGCATGATAAAGGGGTTAATACATTAAGTTTGGGCGGTACTGCGTAGTGATCTCGTGATGTATCCGTATTTTGACTCGTTGCTGCGCAACTCGTCCAACTACGGACACATCACTCGAATACGACGCGGCATTACCCGAACTTCGTTTAATAAGGCCGAACAAAAAATATTGTGCTGTTCCGATAACCCGACCTACCCTATTTCTTACCTGCCGACCCTTAACCTTTTATAGCTACGTAAACACGAAAGTAAAGAAAAAACGTAAAATCACGCGTTCGTTACTTGGCATTTGATTTTTGCTTGAACGAGGATGTCTTTTCTTTTTTCCTTTTATATATATGATACATTTTTCTAGAAATGTTGTGGCCAGTGTTTGACCGCTCTCAACCTCTGAAAAATGCATTTTTAAAATGAAAAATATTTTAGAAAAAATTCGTGTTGACCTACCTTCCCCTTTTTTGAAAACCATCGTATCGGAACAGCACAATTTTTTGGCCTAACCTGTAAGTAAAACCAATATGTAGAGACCTTTGACTGCCTTGTTTAGTGCTGACCTTATTACTGCTGAACGTTGAATGGGAATAATACATATTTTCTGTTAATATACAATATTGACATATCCCACATGAGAAAAATGGAGAAATCATCGACGACGTCAAAGAGTAAAGGGTGACAGAGAGAGAACATTACTTTAGGAAGGTCTGATTGCATTCAAGAAGATGTTGGCAGGGTAATCTACGACAACAAATGCAACAAGACAATGGTGAACACGATACAACTATAAGCGTCTTTATGATAATGAGGTCTTACGTTTATGTTATGTCAAGTATTCTGTGCATTCAAAATTTTACACAATGGTTTTTTGACATCCGGAAATGTAAGAAAAAATTCATGAAGAATATTTTGCAAGCACGAAATATTCTTCCAATTATTGTAGTAATTCAGCTTATGAACTTTACATTAAGGCGTTGCTTCTCTCCCAACCACCATTTACGAAGTAAGCAATAACAAAGGTCATTGTCAAGTGTCGTGCCGCAGAACAACCACACAGACTATACCATTATTTGGGGCTGTTTGCGCGTAACTTTAAGCCTTCAAAAGAAGAGAAATACAAAAACTAATACAATGACAATTTAAAATCAGGTATTAAATGAAAACGCTCTGTACAAGACAAAAAAAATCCCAAGTTTAAATGGTCTTAATAACTTATTTAGAAGATGACGACTGTATAAATCTTTTGCAAGTAACAACTGGCGAATGCTGTCAGTCAGCTCATCTGGCCTTTAACATGTCTTTATATTTTTAAGGATCGATTGAGAATATCGCTTGTCAAAAATATACCGCAAAAGTGAAATACCATTTCTGACACAAATTCTATTAACACGTGATACTAAATCAGTGTGACCCTGCAATCTGCCACATACGTGCATATTCAAAAGATGCAGGTAAAAACAACGTGCACGAGATTTATTACTGAAGTTGGATTTCTTCAAATCAAGAGAACTGATTTCAATAGACGTATAAATTTTCATAACATTAATTGCCTTCAGGAAAGAAGTACTTCTACTATATTTATGAATGCCAAACCAAGCTTTTAGTAATTTTGACTGGATTTTTTCGGCCTCACTAATTGATGATTTAGACATGTGTACACAGTTAATACCATACAATAAAACTGGTCGTATGGCATTATTCCATACATAAGCGAGTACATTACAATCAATATGGCCATTACTGAATCCAGCGCCTCGAAGTCCATAAAAAGCTATTGTACATGCATTTATTCCATTTCTGATGTGTTCATTAGGATGAAACAATGAATAATACAAAACAAAAAACACTTTCATTAGAAAATACACTGTTTGCAGAAGAAAATACACGTACGTACATATATTATCTCGACAGAAAAAACTATTTTGACAAAGAATAATTACAACGCCTTCCACATTAAACATTAAACAGAAACTAGCTGAATTATTCTAGTACTGAGTTGCAAAATTACATTAAAATTGTGGCTGTGAAAAATATAACTACTAACTTGAAATATACATTAACACAGTTTTACATGTTGCCGTTCTGGCTACAGGCTTGAACTGACACAATTCCTCCCACTTTTGGGTTTAACGGACTGAAACGTGGCAAAAGGTGCGAGTAATGCTACGTCTGTATTACTGTTGGTGGATAAAATGCAAATGAGACATACAAAACGTGCAAGTACTGCGACGTGTGTGTGTTTCTATTGGTGGATTAAGATACAAATGAGATATGTACAGGGTAACGATTGGCTATATGAAAACCAGTCAGATGAAACGATGTGTGATAGTCGAATTGTGAAAACGTGACAAACACTCAGTGCACATTCAGCCAACATATAAAAAACAAAAACGACCAATCAAGATAAGACAATTATACTGGCATCCAATCCAATCAAATGATATGCGCACTCGTAAAACCAAACACTGCGATATATATATATATATATATATATATATATATATATATATGGTTATATATATATATATATATATATATATATATATATGTATGTATATATATATATATATATATATATATATAATATATATATATATATATATCTATATTTAAGAAATATCTGTATGTATATTTTTCTGCGAAGTGAATATATTATGTATGTAATCACTATCTTTGTACTGGCGTCCAGCCCTTTGCTATCTTCTTAAGCCTAAGAGCACTCAATACTTTTAAAAGGACTTTCTCTCTGTATTCCTCATTTTAAGCTCGCAGGTTTTCACAGTTCACCATTCTTCTTTTCATTTTACAACATCAAATTAACTGGATTCACCGTTCTCTCTTAGGCCTCCCTACCTTTGCTATCTATCATAAAAAGTCTCATTCAAATCTCACACTTTGAAAGAAAATGCCCAATCAAAAGGAAAGTTTCTTGAGCGTGAAATATAGAAACTCGTACTAGTTT
This sequence comes from Ptychodera flava, assembly GCF_041260155.1. NCBI lineage: Eukaryota > Metazoa > Hemichordata > Enteropneusta > Ptychoderidae > Ptychodera > Ptychodera flava. The sequence goes on along the minus strand of NC_091930.1, from coordinate 14,738,604 downwards.
CCATAGAAAGTGTTGTTTGTTTGTTTTTTTAGTAGAACTGGAAATCAAGCTTATTATTCCAGTCACTGAAGCCGACGTAAATAGCGTTATTTCTACAGACTTTCAAATAGTGTAAATGTCTTTGTATGTCTTATAAGCTATAAACTTAAGGCCAAGTCGTATCATATCATGTTTGATTTCATCTTTCAATTTCACATTTTTTCAGGTTACAAAGGAGACCAATGATGTGTAGGTTACAAGTGGTTACACTCGTTTTGACGTTTGTACTGTGTTATAATGCTTGGTTGCTTGTTACATGCCACACCTCCGAAAAACATGGTAAAACATGTGTTGTTAATGATGATAAATGTACTTCGGAGAAGCCACAGAAAGGTAAGTTAGCGCTCGGTTATATTCCAGGGTATTACAGGATTTGTTCGTCTCTGAGATATCTTTAATAAATGCCATACATTAAACATTTTTTATTATACAAGCCTCATCTGTCTCGTGTGTGTGCCTATTACCTTACCCTCGCTATCAACGTAAATTATTGCCAATCAAATCGCTAGCAGCTCAATAAGTGAAAGACGTTACTTGCCTTATATACTGCAAACGAGTTATTTTGTCAAGTCGATAAGCCTCTGCATTTGTTTCCAGAAGGGCAGTAGAAAGGATAATTAGAATATATGGACAGTTTTGATTAAAATAATATACAAAAATAGCAAGGGTTTGGTAATAGACACACATGACACAGGTAAAACTTGTACAATAAAATAGTTAAATTAATACATGACATTTATTGATCATAACTCCAAGAAAAAAAATATTGCCTGTAATAGCCCGTGGTTTCATTGTAGATTGAATGAAACCACTCAGTAATTTTTAATCAAAAATGATAAACAAACTAAACAAGAGGTGTTTCATAAAAAAGTCTGTATCAGGGATCTCCACTGTTCTCCTTTATAGCCGTCTGTTTATCTAATACATGTACTGGTACCGTTAGCTTATAATACAGTGACTTTAAACACCGCATCTTGTTTCAAACTGTCCCTGTGCTGTAGCTTTGTTGTATCTCACCTCTAGAGGATAGTGATAAAGGATATATTTTATCGATTTGGTCTTTATGAATGTAAAATGTATAAATGTTTGTTTCACAACAGCGTTGAACATAATCTCGTCATGCACTACCTGCAAAGTAAGGTTACTGTAGCATTGAGTCAAACTATAGTGAATTTTCAAGTATGTGACAGGGTATGTCATAGTAAGTTTAGTAGGTAATATGTTTTAAGCATATGTATTTTTAGGGCCTTTAAATGTTCAAGTCTTTGTAAAATGAAACAAATGGGACATCAGTTCTGCCTTAGTGGTTTAAATCAACTTTAACTTGTTTATTCGAAATTAGTGAGACAGGGATTATAGTGAAACTGGACTGGTAAAGGTCACCTGAGGTCAGTCGTATATTAGCAAGTGACAATTTTTTCGACTTCTTTCAGACTCACAAGTGCAGGATCAAGAGCGAGACTCCCCTCCTGTCCTCTTCCGTCTTGTTACATTTTTCAAAGCCACATGCTTATCAAACATGAATGAGAACTATTTTTAAGTTAATGAACACCTGATGTAGTATTTCAATCTATCCGAACCGTTATTTTGTGTATATTGATGGTGTAAATCAAGCCATCTGATTGGTCAAGAGTTGAAAATGACTGTGGTATATTGGTGATATACCACAGAGACATAACACAGTTGGCATCTGTCCAAGTGGCCCTGAATGTGAATTTCCTTGCTCAGATACAAAAAAGACCAGAAAAAAGCTTTGTTCGAAGAGCATTGCAGATTTATGTTCTTAATTATATAAACAAAATAACAACAGTAAATCTGAATTCGTGTTTAAAAATAGCACAAATAATTTTTTACGTAGTGATAGAAATGTCTTCAACGGCGAGTCCTCTTGTCGAAAACAGTGCGCGATCGTCTGTAACAAACATAAATAATGGCTTCCGTGGAGAGTGTAGAGGTTGTTCCTGGCGAATCTGGTAGTATCCAAGAACTATCTGAAGCAGATTATCTGAATGAGACGGAGGAAGTCTTGCCACCCAAACAAAAAAGGATCGCGATATGCGGTGAAAAAGAAAAGGAAGACATCGATAATTTGAACGATGAAAACAAATACGAAGTGGCAGACTGTTTGAGGAGTCAAGATTTCGAAAGGTGAGTTACATCATTGCTCGCCGTGCACGTGAATTCATAAACGTCGTACACACAGTGCTCAGATAAAACAAAAACAAAAAACACTTACTGAAAGAAATTGACGTGCTTTCTTTCATTGGCTAGCAAGTATTTGGAAAATTCAAGAGTTTGAAAATCTTCCTGTGCAAGATCTGAACGACATGTTACGCCATTTCTGAAATGAGGAGCCAATATGGAAAGCAGTACAGTCGGTCAAGCCTAAGCGGAATTCGAGCAGCCTTAAATCGGTATCTCAACTCACCACAGTTCCAAAGAAATATCAACATAATGTAGGACAGATAATTCAACTTTTCAAAATAATTTGTACAAATCGCATTTGAAAAAGCTTAAATCCACGGTATTTGCTGTAGCAGTTGTAGTTACTAATTTATGGGCAACGTTATTAAATTGTGGTCAAAGGTATCCTGATCACCTGATATTTTTGCAGCAAACTTTCTTTCCTTGATGACTGTCCAGCAAAAGTTAGACCTCCAGCCCTATTGGCCAGCTCAGAATTAGGTACGTGCAAAATTAGGTATAGGATGAGGTGCCATTGGTTGCCTCATGTCCATAAGTATCAATGTTGTAGAATTTGTAGTTACCGATTAAGGGGAATATTCATTTAATCGAGGTCAAAGGTCACCCTTGTCACTTGACATTTAGCCGAAAACTTAGCTAACATTATCATCCCCGTCAACCAAACTTCAGACCTCAATCTCTGTTCATATTGGCTAGCCTACGATTATAAATGTGCATAATAAATGAGGTACAGGATTACTTGCGTGTTAAAGGTCAGTTGCCCATACTGGCAACAGTTCAATAGCCACCAGCCGTCTTTGACTCTAATGTAGGATAAGATATAGTTATAGCTTAGCTGCAGAGTGGATGGCAAGCCAAAGGTCATAGAAATTCCGAAATATAATACTTGAAAAATCTTGATATTTGAAATGTAGCAACTTTACCATATGGTCTACAAAATAGATGTACAGAATTTTCATTAATTCGTTTTTATTGTCAAAATTTTACGTGAATTGTGATTTTGAAAAAAAAACCAGACACCCTTCCCCTATATTTTCTGCCGAGTCCCTTACTTCAAATGCCCCTTGATGTAAAATTCGTAAACACACATTTTCTTGTCACCAGTTCATGCTTTTTTAGGAGCCGTTGAAGCTCGAATGTTGATTTATCCTTGATAATGAATCAATAAATTAAATTGGAGTGAAAATACATCATTCTATTTCTAGCTGAACCTACAGACCGTGAATCGTAAAATTTGGCTCGCGGCACGTGGTCCGTTGCGCTTGAATAAGGCTTACCCTACATTGTCCTGTACCTATGTAAATCATTGTTTTAGAGCGACGGCATGCACGGTTTTAGACTCGGGGGAATAGAGACGCGGCACATCGTGTAATACTATGTATCCTGTCATAAAGAGAAGGATAGTGTCAGATCATTCACAAATAAAGTTACAACTGAACAAAGTCGAAACGTCCGGAATTCTTTCGAAAGCATTGGGTACAACGACCAGACTGCCCCGACCAACGATGTCCATGATCGCCAACAACAAAAACAAATCATCATAAATATATAAATGTACAGATATAGCTTATTATTATACAGGGGAAATTTGTTAATAATTTGCCCAATAAATTCCAATGTACTATAATTTGATATATTTGAGTGAAGTGTATTTACCACATCTAGGTCTTGTCTTAATATTGTTACGATAGTTTCGCAATAAATGATGACCCTCCCCAAAAGGCATGCGTGAAATTTCATGACCCTTCAAAAATGCCTGCGCGAAAAATTGCGACCGACCGTCATGAAACCATCGGAATCAAACATGATCCCCAGGTTTCTTTCCAACGTTAATCAAATAATGTCAAGTCGGAGTAGTGACGCAAATTGAACCACTTCTACTTTGCAATCGTTCAGAATTAGTATGTCCGACGCCACCCATCGACGGACATCATCTACACACTGATAAAGGTGTAGTCTAACATCTTCGGGATTCTTACAAGATGAAATTGTGGTCGTTATTTATTCACCAACCAGGTATACATGCTAGATTCCAGTTACGTCCTTACTTCTTACATCATGAAATGAGCAGATAAGAAATCTTTCATGTAAAATCAAACAGGATGCCACAATAAAACGCCGTTACGTGAAAAAATCTGCGAACTCAGCGATAGCAAATGTGAAGAAGATGAACAATATTTCATCATTTCTTGCAAATTTTACACCAGTCAAAGAAATCTCTTGATTGCTGCAGCAATAATTTTTTACAAAACATTGTATTAAATAACTAACAAATTTGCATTCATAATGAACAATACATGTATACCAATGCCTCTAACACAATAAATATCCACATGTATGCAATTGAGCATGGAACGCCTATCAGGAATGTAATCACCATTTGTTTTCTCGCTATCTTGACGAGATTAATTATTGTATTGCTTTTGCACGTTTTTTTTCTGATTATTGCTTTGTTTCTCTGTTTTGGTTGTTTAAAGTAAATTCCTCATTTGTAACGCTTTTCTTCCCTTCAGAGGAAAGTTTTGTGTTCAATAAAAGAAATAAGAATCCGTAACTGTACGTTTGTTGAACATTAAAATTGTACATTGAATAGACCTGTTGCTATGTATATTTTATTATGTAGTTTCAACTGTTCTATCACTCTGTATCTCATCATTGTGAGAGGATCATAATAATCGACCAATACTTAAGCAAAACTTTGTATACAGACGTCCTATTAAATTAAAATAAATGGTCTATTCATTTACTGAAACTCTACATTTGTTCCGAATTCGACTACAAACAGCTTACTACAAGAATATACACACTTCGAATGATATAGAATCACAAGACGAATAATTCAGCGAATTATTCAAACCAACGTGAGCGGCAAAGAAAGTCGATCTAGTTGCCCTGTTCTGTTCAAATTTAGACTGCTGAACGAAGACTTCAATGTTATGTTTCTTTGGTCTATGTCGTAAACGTCCAGTGACATGCTGCGAGGAAGATCACAGTTGTCATTGAATGCAAACCATCCCTTGTCCAAACTTTCAATGTATCTCGTGAAAACTCCATTGATACTCTAAGCTGTATATATCTCAAATAAAATAAAGATCTGCAAGCCAGAACAAGAAAGGTTTGTATTTAAAAATCAGAGGATTCGTATCTTGCGTCCCTATTGTGCCTCTATGAGATACCAGCTTGAAATATAAGGATTGGATAATCGAACGGCGTTGTCTTTTTACATTTTGAGGTAAGCGTTTATACAGGGAAAAGTTAGTGTTTTAATATTCATCATGAATTCGTAACAAGAGACTCGTATTAGAAAGATTTGTGTCCACCTTACTAACTTATTTTATATTTTTGTAATACACGAAAAAATAATTTTGTGGTAGTTAATGACTGCTCATCAGCATGACCAATTTCCCCCGCAATGCTTGAGCAAGTATATATTCCTTCTAGGAGTCGAATTTATTTCGCATTGTTCACTTTTGAATTTCTTTACTAATTCTATCATCTGGTTTTTTTTTCTAAAATGTCAACTGATGACTATTTCACAAGGTAGCTTATTAACGCATTGGCAATATGGAAGCCTAAAGGAAGAGAAATAAACGGAGGGGCAAATACAACTACTAAAATTAAGTATTAGAGTAGAGTTATTGAAAATTTGTTGATTTCACAGAAATGAACATGTACTAACATGTTTGCTTTTTCTTTCAGGAGACGTTTTATTCGTTGGAACTGAATAGACGCCGAGCAAAACTAACCTCGAACTTTCACTGATAAACAGAGAGCTGGCGGTGGCACTTGCAAAGGAAAACTTCAATGTGCACTGTATGGTGTATGATGCCTCGGAGGAGGAAGTGCATGATGCTGTAACCAATGGAGTCACTCTGATTCTTCCGGATAATAAATACGCTCGTACGGACTTTGAGAAGGGGTTAACTCGTCATGAACGCTTATTATTTCCGCAAACATATTATTCAAGTATTAAAACACTGAAGGATGTTAAATTTATAATAGGCCACGCCCTTCCAATCTATGGCACTGCATCTGCAGCAACTAAAATAAGGGATATTTTATTTATAGATGCAACGGTTGTTCCAATTTTATACTACATACCAGAAAATGAAAATCTATCACCTACAGAGTTACAATCTCATCAGAAAAAAATGGAAGATTATGCTAAATCAGCTGGTCTTGTATTATCACTAGGTTCAAAAATATTTGATCACTTTAAGAGTAAATTGAGGGTATTTAATGGTATAGACCACCTTGTTTATTTTCCGTATACTGATCAAAATGTAGATATGCAATACATCAATCAGTCGGAAATTCCATTTTTGAAATTTTGACTTTCCATGTAGACATGGAAATAAAGGAGAATGATTTTTTCAGATTCGAAATGTCTGCAGAAATTGTCGGTGATATCTACAGAGAATTAAGACACATGGAGATAAGATGGAAAGTAACCGGTGTGTCTGATAAGATTCGGGAGTCATTTCACACATATTTAAGTAACAAAATAAACAACAAATTAGCAAAAATAAATTTATATCCTCCGCGTTCACTAAATAATACCTTTTTAGATCTCCAGCAATGCCATTTGGTATTGTATACGGGCGGAAAACGGCTTCGGAATGCCGACTTTACTAGCAGCTAGTGTTGGTGCTCCTTTTATAACGTCAGACAAAACAGGCTTTGGGGCTTTCCTAAAACAAATAAATTCTGAAATGTCTTCGAATAACATAGTTATAGGTGAGAAATTTTATTTTGTCGACAGAATCCAGGATTTGATAAGCAGATATAATGTAGCACGAAATATAGCACAGAAAACAAAGGAAATTCTCAAAAACAATGCTGCAAATGGTACAATTGCTCTTTACAAGCAGCGCTTTTTGAAATGGGTACGAAAATTGAAAGTATAACATATAGTTTGACCTTTTCTATCCCTAATTTTAAAGTCTTATTTAAGTGTTCTTGAACGTTTCTTTTTGAATAATTTGATTATTTGGAAATCTTTTAATCAATAAAGTAGTACCTGCAAAGATCGTTTTGCAAACATATATCTCTTTTAAATCATCCTGGACAAGACAAGCTAAACGAAATGTATAGAAATTAAGAATGGTAACCATATAATTGAATATCATTATCTCTATTTTCCTTAAGTATTTACGGTTGAATAATAACCGAACAAATGACGTCAATAGAAAGTGTTCTTTAAAACTTATTTTTAAATGTTCTGTTATCAAGATACGTTTATTTTTCAGAAACAATGGTTATTGATGCAATATTTATTAAACCCGAAGTTCTAAATATGATGTTTATACATAAAACAGATAAACACCTCGTTTGTGATAATACCATTAAAGGCGCTTTTATCGTTATGAGTATACAATGATTACAGAACGAAAAACCCTTGCCGAGTTGCATTTCAGGTCAGCGGAGTTGAAGACCTAAATTTGACTAACCACTGTCCTGAAAATGCTTTTCAAGAAAATCGTCGGATATTATGAAAAAGAAAATCTAAGGACGGACAGGCTTTTACTGGGCTTTCTATTCATAAACAATTCCACTGCTAAAATATTAATATTCCATAATTGGAAACATGAACTTATATATTTCGTTACCTAAGTTTTGATAGTGAACTAGTGATCAACATAGTGTATGAGCTTTCTACTTAGCTTGTCTTGAAATGCAGGTATTAGCTGTATAGGGGCCTGGTTTCACTGGAATTTGACATATGTGCTAAGACATAAAGAAATGTGAGACCTCTTTCCTGAGACTATGAATGGGAATGAACGATGAATACTGAATGAAATTGTATATCACCCGTGTAAATGGATTGTAAATTGTTGTGAATTATACTACAAGACCAATACTTGAAGTTACGTTTCTGCCAACAGTGGTCTTTAGATAGTGTTTTTTTCACGGAAGGCTTCTTCCGCTGTAATTATAGCAATAAAATTAGCAAGCCGGTACGAACTGATAAGTGTGTGTTTTGTTTGTCTGTAATTGCATGTGTGTGGTAATTCCTGCAGAAGAGCGAAACTAATCGATTTAAATTATTCGAACAATGGTAAAAGAGTTACATCTGTTTTTTAACTCTATTTTTTGTGGCAAGCAACTTCAAGACATATCAAGTCAAAGACAAGAATGCAGCTTGACTGAGACACAGCTGATATATAATGTGACATCGAGCGATATTGCGATTGTTATACAACTGTCTGTATCTAACGCTAACGATGCAGTATACTTCCCGATCTGTCTTTTATAAATGGTCAAAATTAAGCCCTTTGGTCAGTGCCACAATTGTTGCAAATTCAAGAGCAAGTTCGAAAGCAATTACACAAGTTGTATTCCATTATATAAATTTTATCATTCATTCTCAACTGGCCATCCGCGTAAATTCCACAATCCCTATGAGTTCCGACAGCTTTTCATGATTTTGTGGACTTTCGAAGAAAACCAACAATGGTAAAAAAGTAATTTCCGTTGAAACGGAGAACAAATCTAAAGTGTTTAAAGATGGCTAATTTATCTGAAGAGAAGGTTTTTAAATTGTTTTAGTCTAAGGCTAAATTCAAGCTTTTTTATTTCAAGCCGAATACGTTGCTCTTTAAGACGTTAATCTCCCTCTGTTTCCTCTATTCCTTGCTGACTTCCTATTTCTTCACCTTTTTTCCTGCATTTCTCTTTTCTTTTTCGCCAGTTTAGACTCTATTTTCTTATTAAGTTCAAAATTGGATTGAATCTTTAATTTTCAAAGTTCAAGTTCGATCTCAGGTACATGATTCTTCAAAGCATATAATCCTTGAAGATGATTAACTCAACTAAATATATATTGCAATGCTATGATGAACTCCCCCTTCCATATATGTCTTATAGCCTCGATCTTGAGAAAATGGGCCAATGAATAAGTCTTTTCTGAGAGAATCAAATTTGTCCCTTTCTGACGCTTCTATAAATTGTGCCGGATTTTCGGACATAATGTAAATTTTCCCGAGTTTTAAAAGGACTTGGGCGTACGAAAATAGTTTGATTCATACATATGAGTTTGATTCGCGGCCGTCGAGTGTTCGCCATGTAGCCGCGCAATTTCAAGATGGAAACCTTAAAGTTTAAAATACTAGCAATTTTACATCTAGTAATTCATACAGAGGACGCTCTTCTGAAATTGAACGCTGTCGTTTGGAAGTTTAATCCCACCATATTCGCCGTAGGCCCTCGTTTATATACGCGATCGATCGTTTTCTCTAGTTTTCAATTTTTACGGCGGAAGAGTAATGATATCTGGTATTAATGACAAGGCAGGAATAGTTGCAGTAGCAATGATTTATTTTATAAATGGCGAATTACAAAACAACACTTTCCATGTTTCTTAATTGTTTCTTACAAGCACACAGAAACATGGCGCTGCTCAAGTTTTTGTCTGATACACCCCCAGTTGCTCGCATTGTATATATTGAAACTATGAGTGCGTAGTCAGCCGCTGGGGCAACTATTTCAAGCCTGGACATACTTATTTGTTTTCCTTTGGGAGTATTTGGGCTGCAAAATAGCGTACGAGAAGACTAAACGGGGCACTCTTCGAGCAACTCGACGACCACATGGTAGAAAACGCATGCAGGCGATCTTCAGATTTATATGATATGATAATGTTATTCCGATTTCTAATTAAATAAATTAGTATTAATGATGCAAGCAACACCTACAAAAAATAATCTTGCCACTCTCAAACGCATGCTATGTACCAGGTTTGATTCTGATCGGATATCTTGAAATATCGCACCAACAGACAGACAGACAGACAAACAGACAGACAGTGAGAAGCATATACACACAATTTTGGTCTACATAAGAGTGCATAATAAAAATAATTTTACACACTTCAGGAGAAAATGAAATCGTCTTAATTGTTTTTTTTTTCCTTTTTTTTCATTTGTATCGGCTTTAATGAAATAGGCCAGTCGGCGTTTCAGTATCCAAGGAAGTACCCAAAATGGACTAGGTCTACAGGTACGTAAATGAACGTAAATGGTTTAAAGAGTTAAATATGAAATTCGTTGACAAAAGCAAGTAACCCTAAATAACTTTAAAGAGTAAATCGGAACAAGTGCCTTAAAGAAAATATTTTATGTTTGAAAATAATACTACGGTCGGCAGGTTTAATTGCGCACAGTTGACACAGTCAAGTTTATATTACAAACTTTTGTGTTTCATTTCATTAACTTGACTCAAGATGCAAATGAAAAAATAACGCCAGTGGTTTAATGAAAGGAAGTGTTTTACATATCACGTTAGAAAAAACGGTGACGTCGGAAATTTTCTTGAAAATAAAATTTATTAGAAAATAATAAAACTAGTCACCAAGTCAAAGGATAAAGTACAAACTCTAAAAGTTTACAGTCTACTTATCTCATCTAGGTCGGCACAAAGCTCGAGAGTTGAGTCAGACACTCAGAGAGACCAATGAGTTAGCAGTCCTTGGCTTTCAAGCTTGAGGTCCACAAGGTCCACAGAATTAGTCCACTGTAAAAGTCTTGAAAAGTCTTGAAATTAACACTGCTGGAGTGATCCCAGTCTCAAAGTGAACACATCTATGACAGGATCCCAATTGTCTGACTGAAAAACTGTGCCATCCCTGTTAATCCTCAATTATTCAATCTTGAAAGTATGAGAACAATTTAGAACTTCTATTTATATGCTAATTATTGTTCTAAAAATATCCTCACTTGTAGTTAACAGCATTTATTAAATTTCTACAAAGTTCTAAACATAACTAATGGAATTTAAGGTCATTGAAGAGAATGACCTCAAGAATGTTCTGGATAATAGAACATGAACAAGGAAAAGTGACCTACATAACAACGTCTTTACTCAGTATTGTCAAATTCACTTTTTCCAGGAGAAATACGAATTCAAGTTGATGTGCAAAGTATTGACCATAACAATGGACACCAGACATATACCAATCTCCCATGCGATGTCTTCCTGAACGTCGATTCATTCAACGACATTCGTAATGTTGTCTTCTACCTAATGCAAAATATACGGGAAATATTATTCAAGGAAATTATCAAGGAATGCTTCCTCGTTGTTGTTGAACTAACATCAGAGGATGCATTACACACTCTTTGGAAGGTGTATATCAGTGGTGAGCTGAATGAACTCTTTGTTGATGATATAGTAACAGTCAGTACGAAAAGGAGGCTCAATGCTCGGTCTATAAAGCTTGACACTACTATACCAACATGGCAATATGAGACTTGCCTTCTTGAATTTAAAATGAAAGATTTGAGACAAGGTGAGCATGTATAAATAGTGCTTAATGTTGTGAATGATAAATGTGTTGACTCAGATGTATGACATATGTCATGAAGCGCACTTCGGAATCTACTTGAGTTAAGTTTCATTTTGGTTTGAGTGGACTATACAACATTTACAACAAATACATGTCCTTTAAACGGAATGCATGATTGATATGACAACTCAAGGTTTATTTTAGTGTTAAATTTATGGTTGATAATAACAGCTCAGATGATTTTTTTTAATCTTAAAATGAAACTCCAGATGTCTTACAACAGTGCAACTAACCAAAGGTCAGTACACTGCGGATGGACGCATTGACCGTTATCAGTTGAAAAAAGAACAACTGTCTAGAAATAACCAGATGTAAGGCTGCGTTCACAAAAAAACGGTTAGGGGGGGCTGGAGGAATTCAGGGGGGGGATTGGAAAATTTTAGGGGTAGTGGAGGGGGGACTTGAAAATTTTGCTCTACCTGTAGGGGGGACTTGAAAATTTTTGGGTCCCTTTTGAGTTTTACATTTTCCAATTCCAAGTTTTTGTAGGTAATTCAATGAAAAATGAATACCATTTTTTATGTCATCAAAATGTTGTAATGTTAGTAATAATTTAACAAAATCTAGAACCATTTTGTCACATTTCATGACTTTATCACGAAAAGTCTAAACGTGTGATTTGTCGTTAAAAACAAACTTGAGCCTCGTAACAGGGCAGAAGCTGCAACTGTTAATCATTACTGCAGCAATATTTCTATGCAATATAACAACTACAGTTTCTTGCTGTCTCCCTACAGCATCTCAAACACACAATATTTAGTTTGTCGACAAAGCCTGTATATATAAATATATTATGTATTTGGTGATAATTTAATTGGATTCCAGACTGACAGTCAGTTGTCAGTGATACAAATGCATGGTACACATACATAGGCTGTGATAGCGAGCTGAATACTGGACAATTCAACATGCTGTAGGGAGTAGAAGAAGAACGCAGTTGTAAAACTGAACAAAAATATTGCCAACATTATCAAAGTTAATACAGCTACTGCCTACGGGTAGTGTCACTATCAGATACTACCATGCTACTGCAGTGTCACTGTCACTGCATACCTGAACAGTGACAGAGACAGCTCTGACTCTAATGTACATGGTAGTTGAAGAAGAGTTTTGGTCAAATGACACTCATGACAGTGAAACTCACTTGTACACAAGATCAGGCCAGAGAGCAACACATGGAAGAAAACATAGAAATGTTTGAATTCTGGCATATGAGAATAATCAAATATTAAAGAAAAAAGATGGGGTCACCATGCTTGATTTTCTAAATTTTCAAACTCTTATTATAAAATGATACAGAAGTAAAACTTTATATAGTAAAGACTAAAAGAAAAAGTATGTGACCAAATGGAATTATTTATTTTTAACCAAATTTGCAATTATCACACCCAAAATTTCAGAGATTAAAATATTTATTTGATGGAATATTTTAATCTTCCGGTATTGTCAATTTTGAGTAGCATCTAATTCATATAGGTCTTGCAGTTTTGAAACAATTTTTTGGTAGGTCACTATGCAATACGGTAATTAGCCAGAATTCACAATTTTCCTACTCTCTCATGATTGCATTTTGTGTGCTCTTCAACAGGAGTAATTGACCTGGCCAGAGTTTGATTAACTCAAGTTGGCTTTTAGACCAATAAATCTGAAAAATTCACTTATGCATTTAAAGAACTTGCCTTGGGAATATGACTATACAAAGTGCTAATACAGGTAGTGTTGAACACCTGTGAGCAGAACGGCGCAATACATGTTATTTTTTCTGCGCTCACATCCTTTACAAATATGCGGGCCTGTGATAGTTGGGGGGGGGGACTTGAAAAATTTTGACCATATAGAGGGGGGGGCATTTGAAAATTTTTTAGGGTACTTAGGGGGGTCTGAAAAAAAATAAGATTTCAATCGAGATTCCTCCAGCCCCCCCCCCCCATCGTTATTTGTGAACGCAGCCTAAACTGAATGTTCTCACACGTTTACAACAGGTTCATCACATAATGATACGCTTCACTAAACAATCAGACATCTGTCAGATTTAGAGGTTATTACCCAATATCGCCTGTTCCTGTGTCGTATCAGCATGAGTGTCATTTGTGCTGCGTCAGACACGAGACGAAGTCGAGTGTCTGACGCAGCACAAATGACACGAATGCTGATACGACACAAGGAACAGGCGATATTGGGTAATAACCGATTTATCATATACCCATGCCCATAATTTTAGGGAATTTTTACTAATAGAACGAAAAACCTTTAATTTTGAGGCTTTACTTTATTACGCCTTGCGCATAAATATCAGAATGTTTATGTGAACAGGCTTCATTCATAAAGTATACGACGAAGATGTCAACATCACGCGCGACATCACTGCAAGTCGTCCATATCTCAATGAAACCCAAGAAGAAAGACACCGGGATACAAAAATCGTCATACAGAAGGAACATTTTAAGGTGCAATATGCTAATACAACTGTAACCGATCAAAAACTACTCAGCTTTACATCTATCCTGATTTCGATCGTTGTACGGCACGGAGGGGGACGCCATTTTGTTAGTTTACCTTTAGAGTTGCCATGTCAACAGTCGTTGCGCGCGCGACATCGCTGTCACGCCACGCGCTCACTACCTGTTCGGTGGAGACCGTGCACAGTGCCGGCGCCGTGCGAACGGCAGAATGTTTGCTAGAACTTGACCAAAAAATACCATGGGAAAACATTTCAAGACTCAACGTGATATTTCCGTATTTTGCAACCAGAAATACCCGTGTTCCTCGAAGCCCTTCAAGTTTTTACGTCGGCGACATCGCTTCGCAGGCGGGGAGCGGCAGCCATTTTGTTGTTTACGTTGTTTACCAACAAACTGCTAATGTAGTTCGGGAAAACTCTAAAACTGATGACGTTCATCGTGCATATCTCGACGTTTACCGTGAAATATCATGGCTGATATTTTACGTTGAACGTCACTAGGATGTAGCAATATGGGCATGGGTATATGATAACATTATTTATAACAGGTTTCATCAACCTTCCCACTGTACTCTCGGAGTTAAATCATTAATAACAAGACTTTATTAAATATTCACGTAAGCTGTTTATTAAATTGACACTTCAATTCTTCATGGGACAAGTTGATATCTAATAGGTTAACATCTGTAGCACGTTTCATCAAATTTAATGTTTTAATTACGGAGTAATATCGCTAATTACAAAGTTCATTACATATGCAAGTGAACCCTGAATGAGTGACTTGATACTGCTCAGCGCTTCAAGTTACCATTAGATAATTTCAGAGATATATCACTACTTACAAAGTCATTATATATGCAAATTAATCCTCAATTTACTTTACACTACTAAATGCTTCACAATGCAATCAGATATTTGTCGGATCAGTATTTACAGCATATTTATTTCATCCAATTTGGTGCATTTATTTCGAAGTCAAATTAATAATTACAAAAGTTAATTAAATATGCAAATAAGCTATTTTTTATCTTTACATTGCTCAGCACTTCACATGACAATTAGATATTTATCAGATCAATATCTGTAGCCGGTTCATCAAATTTAGTGCAAAAATTACAGAATTATATCACTAATTACAAAGTTCATAATATATGCAAATGAATCCGAAGTTAATTTTACCCTACAAAATGCTTTACAACACACATCGGATGTCTGTCGGTACTGTATCGACAGCAGATTTATTTCATCAAATTAGGTGCAGTTATTTCGCAGTTTTATGACTAACTACAATTTGTGTATAAAATATGCAAATGATCTGTTAATTTCCTCGATTCTGCCCAATGCTTCTCAGTACAGTTAGATATTTATCAGATCAATATCTATAGCAGTCACATCACATTTGGTGTCGCAATGCATTAGGAGTTATATCACTAATTACAAAACTTCATTCAATATGCAAATAAGTAGATTATTGACATGCCACTGACAGTTCAATCAAACTGTTCTGAGATTG
This sequence comes from Ptychodera flava, assembly GCF_041260155.1. Lineage (NCBI taxonomy): Eukaryota > Metazoa > Hemichordata > Enteropneusta > Ptychoderidae > Ptychodera > Ptychodera flava. The sequence continues at coordinate 14,723,043 of NC_091930.1, read as the reverse complement.
TTATCTGTTAAAAGTTTCATGAAATTCCGTGCAGTATTTCTTGATATATATCAACACTGTCATTACTGTCTCGATAGGGAAACTATTATATGAAAAAAATGATACTGCATAACTTCATTAATATGCAAGCCACACTGACCAAAATCTAATCAGTTCGTGCAGGTAGCATATGGTACCTGTGTACCAAATCTGACTTGAATCCGTTGAGCAGTTTTTGAGTTATCGTGTAAACAGACACACAGACAGACAGACACCACACACACACACGCACACGCACACAAACAAACAAACAAACAAACAAACAAACAAATAAATAAACAAACAAACAAACACACAAATACACATGGACAGACAGACAGGCATCGCTACTATATTTGCTCATATGTTTGAACACGTGAGCTAAAATTGGTGCAAACAAGCCCAAACAACACATAAAGGGGTTAATGTTTTATTATCGCATAGAATGGTTAACCTTTTTATTATGCTCATGGTTTAATTTAGTACGACAGAATTACAATGTTGGTGCAATATTTATGAAGATTATCTTAACCATATAAAAAGGTAATCAGGTCTTAAGTGAAAGTTAGGTAAACTCTATCTCTAAATTGTCATTGTTGTTGAAAAGTTTCATATTTCCTACTATTTACAGAAACGATCGAAGTACAATTCAATGATGATATTTACGGTGAAGATATCGTTACGGTACTGATACGGATATTGGGAGCAACAAACGTCTTCACGGGTTCTGTGATTAGTATCATCTATGTAAGTTCATTCTATTCTTAAAATAGGATTTCAAGCAGGCCTATTCAAGGAATAATGCTACTTATTACCTAGCTAAAGATCCTCATTCATGAAGTATTATTTCCAGAAAAATGGAAATATGAAACTATATGCAAACCATAGTTAGGTTTGGAGTATAAGAGTAAATATGTGAAATAATTTCATGCATTTAGCTTTTACCCTTATTTAGGACCCAATTACGTATTACACTCGTTTCTGACGTCGCCTTTTATGTCATCCTTTCGCCTAGCGGTTATGTCTGTTGCTTCTCCGCTGGGTAACTGGCTGCCATATGTTCTCAGTTCGAGCCGGCTCCCTCTTTTAAATTTCGACTGTCCCCTTGCCACTAATGAAAGAAACCAGATATGAATTGAATGTGCTCACGTGCTTTTCAACAGGTTCATTAATAGTAGTTCGCTTCATAAAATGTCTGATATCCGGTAAACAGGCTAGGAAATTTTAGCATTTACTCAGAACAACTTGACCTACTAATGTGACCTCTGAATGGAAGAAATGACTTTGAGTTAGGTAAAATTGCAAAGTTAGTTATCAAGCATTGAAATTGACTGCTGATGACTCAACATGTATTGACATCAGACACTACTGGGTGCATAAAATAATACAGTATGATATGCATTACTGCATACTTTTTGACTGTTATGAAGTTGTGTAAAACAATTGTACCTTTGACCTGTCTGATATCAAAGTGACAGCATTACATTTGATGAAACTTACTATAGATATTGATCTGATAAATATTTAATTGTACTGAGAAGCATTGGGCGAGTCAAGTAAATAATTAGCTCAATTACATGTTCAATAAAGTTTTGTAATTAGTGATTTAACTCTGAGAGTACTGTGCGAAAGTTTATGAAACCTGCTATATATAATGTTTTAACAGATATTTGATTGTTCTTATTACACGCCTCACACGGGTGTCGATTATATTTGCCAGACTTTGATGTATTCATAGGAATATTGAAAAACATAATAAAATAAATCCTCGTCAGAGATAGTTACTCTGGCAGTAGACAGTATACAGGCCTAGTCTTATCAAAAGTCTGTCTTCTACTCCGCGGCGTGTATTCAATTGAACTGCTGTCAGAATATACAATAATGTCTGTTTTTGTTCTTGTGTTTTGGTTAGTGATTATCCTGAGGTCTGCAAATGATGCGTATCATCTCCTTGCTCGCTGTTTTAAAATGAGACAGGTCAAAGTACAATCGTTTACACAACTTCATAACAGCCAAACGTATGCAGTAATTCATGTCATACTGTATTATTTCATGCGTCCAGTAGTGTCTGATAATGTCAATACATGTCGAGTCATCAGCAGTCAATGTCAATGCTTGATAACTAAGTTTGTAGTTTTTTCAAACTCAAAATCTGTACAAGCCATTCTTTCCATTCAGAGGTTACATTAGCAGGCCAAGTTGCTGTGTTGAGTTAACGCTAACATTTTCTAGTCTGTTTACTAGATATCCAACATTCTGTGAAGCATACTACTATTAATGAATCTGTTGTAAAGCACGTGAGCATATTCAATTCATATCTGGTTTGTAGTTCAGTGACTGATTGCATGCTACCGTACAGTTGTGTTGCAATTAACGATAACGATTTTGAAACTGCTGTAATGCAGTTGGGAAGTCTACAAGACAGGCCACTGTTTGTTAAATGAATCGCAATTACTGATTAGTTGTGTGACATGTATTAAATATTTGAATTAAGATAAAAGTATTGAGTACCTTCTCTGAATTTTTCCTTTGTAGTTGTTTACAAAGAAAATCTGAGAAAATACTCTTTTAGTGCCACAAAATAACACTATTTTAATCTCTTTATCTCAAAAGCTCCAACGGCAGCAGGGGAGAACACCCCTTTCCTGACTTCCCCCGCGACCGCTTACGCTTACACATCATCACCGCTTACGCTTACCTGGTCATTCTTGCTATAGTTCCCGTTTATTAGCCCGAGGGGCCTTGTGTTACCAGAAAAACATCGTTATTATCTGAGGCCGTAGGCCGAGGGATATAGCGATATGTTTATAGTAACACACAGCCACGAGGGTGGAAACGAGATCAAAGCACAGAAGCGATAGAAGATAGTTTATTATAATTTACCAATCATTTGAACATTGCTTCCCAAACACATATTTTATGGATGAACGAAGCCGACATACAGGGCAATTAAGGAGATTTTCAATCGAGTACACTGTTTGCTAAGCATGTTTTGATAGCGCCTTATTACTAAAAAACTTGTTTCAATCTTTCCAGACTACTAGGAAACGTGAATACAGAAGACTGAAAGGTAAACACTTCTAAACGGACATTTGTTTTTAATTTACTTTTATAACGATGACCTAAGCAAGGCTAACAGCGATAGAAACACTTTTAAAGCAAAATGACATAGCAGAAGTTAGGGATACTCGGCATACCATACAGCGCCTTTCCTTTTCTATGCTCTCATGTAAACACAGTAAATCAATTTTCTTTATTTCCATCGGCACTTTTATTGAGCATAATTATGTTTAAACGATTGGCACGAAGAGCATGGAATGAACGATGATCCATTCGCCTGTGCTTGAATAAACATATTTAAACCCTACCTGTGATTTTAGCCCTCCTGCACTTAACGGAATACCGACCTGAACGGCAACCAATTATCTGTTATTTCACATAAAATATGTTATATCACGCCAATTAATGACACCTTCCACCCTCTAGCACAGCACACTATAGTGCGTATATTCGAACATGGAGCTCTATGATTCGGAACATTACGATATGAGGTATGATGGAAAAGCTTACAATTTGGACAATCAGAAGACAACCAATTATTCACTAGAAATCACGATCAAAGCAATATTGGCCTTCCAGCGAAGGTAATCTGCCTTACTGACATTGCAGTAGGACCAGAATAAAGCTCTTATCACCATAAGTATAATCGTTTTCATTTTCCTATATCAATTGATACAATCCACCTGTGTGCAAGATTTTATCAATTGGATGATAGTTTTCAGCTATCAAATTTAAAAGATTTTGTCTCATGTGGTTACTTACGCATGTTTACTGCACTTTTTGTATTGCCAGAGGAAAGACGCAAAACTGCAAATAAGGAGGGAGAACTCATGGACAAAGAATTGAAATTAACTGTGGTGATGGATGAAATAATTCAATTCAAAGAGCAATTTGACGAAGAGCGACAAGAGCAATTCCGGCAAAAAATAAAACACATAATTGTAAGGCAGGTGTTGCCAAACGATTTGGAAGAAGCCGAGTATGCTGTTGAAAATCAAGATAATAGATCAACCGAAGCTCCAGGGGGAAAAGAGGCAACTCTACACCAAGTCGGGCCATACTCTAAAAAAATTCAATACAGTCCAATTTATTGTAAATCATATGAGATAGAAATTTTCTCTACGACACAGCAATCTACGTATCATTAGCATCCCAATTAAATAAGTGTAGGGTTAGGGTTAGGGTTAGGGTAATATGACCCATTCCTCTGCAGAAGTCTCCCTGACAGCGTAAACATCATACACGCCCAATGGCTACCAGAGACCAAATGAAAGAAATTGGCGTTTTCAGAAGAAAACTGTAAAAACAACTGAAGGAAATCCTTAAATCTAAAGGTCTTAAGCTTGACAGTGACAAAGATGACCTCATCGCAAGCGTTTTTTGTCATAGGTGAGGCATCGGCAAAGGGGTCGGACGGGCGATCAGTATCAGCTTCGGAAGACGGTAAAAAAACTGAAAGAAATGAAAAACTGTTGACGGTCATAAAGACGTGGCCATAGACCCTTTCATAAGTCTAGCGCCTTCTGTGGCCACTGTGAATTTGAAGTCAAAGCGAGGCCACTGGGGAAACCCTCCAGCCCCTGGCCAGTGGCCTCCAGCCCCTGCCCAGGGTTTTCCCCAGTGGCCTCGCTTTGATTTCAAATTCACAGTGGCCACAGAAGGGCGCTAGACTTATGAAAAGGGTCATTTGATACGCCACAGCACCTCTGTGTATTCACAGGAAGCCGTATGTTCGTGCTGGTCAAGCCATGATTTGCCTAAAATATTCTGAAATACAAAAACAAAATTGATGCATGAAGACATCTCTCACTCCAAAAAATCAATCCAAAAGCTTCTGAAAATCATCAGTTACCACCAGTAACAGTCCCACTGGTTCAATTTAAATTTCGAACCACAAGAAGCCTAGCCTTTCGTCCGTTAAGCACTAGCTTAAAAAGCCATGGTCGAGCTGTCACGTCAAATACTTGTAGTAGAGCCACTTTGACTGGATGTTTTCTATGGCAAGCCAAGTGTTGCAAAATTCAAAAACACATTTGTGTGTTCTAAGTTTTGATGATTGTGTTCTAAAATTTCATGTTTGTGTTCTAAAAATTTATGTTTATGTTCATAAAACCATGTTTATGTTCTTAAATTGTATGTTTATGTTCATAAAAACCATGTTTATGTTCTTAAATTGTATGTTTATGTTCATAAAAACTATGTTTGTGTTCTTAAATTGTATGGTTATGTTCTTAAAAAACCATGCTTATGTTCTTAAACTGTATGCTCATGTTCATAAAAGCCATGTTTATATTCTTAAATTGCATGTTCATGTTCATAAAACCATGTTTATGTTCTTAAATTGTAAGTTTATTTTCATAAAACCATGTTTGTGTTCTACAATTTCGTTTTTGTGTTCTAGTTTCATATTTGTGTTCATGAAAGGTCATTCGTATGTTCATCGAACAAATTTATGGTCATGAAAACACTGTTTATGTCCATATCTCCCTGTTAATACTGAGGGCACTTCAGTGTTAGCAGCAAGAGACAGCTATTGCAGCGGACCAAACAGTTGCACCGCATACAGAGAGAAAGGTGGGCTTTGCGAGTGTTTAAAAGTGAAGCTTAGCACATCTTGCATCGAGACAAGTATAGAAGACGTAGATCGACCACAAGTTTGTATTAAATATCGGCTGCCCGATTCTCATTCGGGGCAAAACTAGCGGTTTGTCTATGGCACTTTGGCAGTCCAAAGTCAAAGACTCAGGGCTGTGGTGGCTGTGGGAGACACTCTGATTAAAATCCGATGTAGAGATAGGTCTTTCACTAGTTAGGGGAGGACCGAACAAAAACAGACCCTAACATGTAAAGACCGATCCATCTCTACTTTGGATTTTAATTAGATTGTGATGGGATGCCTATGTAGCCGCTAGCCGTTGACCCCGGTGGTGGCAGTCTCGGAGCAGCCGGGTACGCACGCTCGTTAGAAATTTCGCGGAAAAGCGGGTGATTTTCGTCGGACATCACGGAGACATCTAGGTCCGTGAAATCGAGAAAAAGGGGTACTTTTTCAGATCACCCTCCGAGAATAGGTCTGGTTCTTCTCCCAAGACGCTTTCTCACTCGAGAGAGTAAAACCCAGCAGCGGTCCCCCAAGCTATGATCCAGAACCGTCCCGGGAGAACCGTACATCACATCGTGAAGGTGATTGTAAGTCAGCACACTTGCTTTGAAATTGGTAAATTATGGTATTCAAATGTCTTGGCAAACATTTAGGTAAAATCTCCCAGATATCGGGAAAAAGGGGGTGTTTTTCGCAGTGATTTTTCCTTGATTTTCCCAAAAAAGGGGGTGTTTTCAAAGAAAAATTCTGCGAAAAGGGGTACATTTCAAACTCTGCTAACGAGCGTGGGTACCCAACCCATCCAGAGACTGCCACCACCGCGCCGTTGACAAGTATCCCCGCCTCCTACAAATACCTTCATCTGCTGCCCGATGCAGATGGCTTATCATGTGTCGTATAAAAGTCGCAGGTCGCTCAGCTTTGAAACTCGTAGGACGCAGGTCACATGTCGCGATGTCGTGAACACAGGAAGAACGGTCACGACTCACGGATCAGGACTATTGCCCTGCGTGCAATGCTGTGTACATGCTTGTTCCTAGCGTTGTCCGACCATCCACCATACCGCAGGTACCACCATAGTTGTCAGTTGATAGCGCCCCTTTTCTACTACACAAAAAGCGCTATCAATTGCAACTGACAACTATGGTGGTGCCTGCATTACACAGCATCGTACGCAGGGCTGTAGTCATGACCGGTCTTCCGGTCTTCACGACATGCGACCAGCTGCATGCGTCCTGCGAGTTTCAAAACTGAGCGACCTGCGGTTTATGATAATATGCGAAATGGCGAAATCACGATTTTTTTTCAAATTGCAAAATGAAGAAATAAAAACACTACACGCAGGGAAATTACCTGCCACCTAGAGTATGCTTTATAATCGATGTTAAGCCAGAGTACCCGGGTGCACACTGCAATCTGCACGGTTGATTCACAAACTCATGTGTATGCCGTGCAAATCTGCTGAGTTTCATCCGAATAAAGTCAAATTTAGTGAATCTGCACATGTTTTGATTCTCAACATCGAAGTTTAGCACCGAAAGTATAATATATTCGGCGAAATCGCGCAATCGCGAATCCGGACGTTGACAGCGCACAAAACCACGTATACCTCGAGACTTAGGGACAGACCATAAGATCATGGGAGAGGATGGTCATGATAGTACTGTGAAAAAAAATGTACAACTGAAAATTTCATTTTTTTTTCAAATGAGAACAGATGTGCAAATTATTTTTCTGAGTCTTGCCGATGTATTTAACTCAATTGTGTTCTAGATATTTCGTTTATTTTGTAATGTAGTGTGAAGAATTTTCCCCCAAAACCTTCTCTTCTGAAATTTTTTCCGTTTCTGACCACCCCTTCCAATATCTAAAGGTTCGTCCCTTAGATCTCTTGTACCAAGATAAAAATGTTTTGCGTAAACGTGCACGCGTACACGTAGTTTGGCAGGAGTATGCGATAAAACGGCGGCCAAACAAATAAACTAAACCGACAATGGTATCATCGCTAATCAGTGCCTTTTCTACCCTTTTTTGACTGACACAGGGTAGAAAAATGTGACCAAGTGGAGAATGCTATTCAGTGTTTTTCATTTCATTTTTTAATTTATTGCTTTCCGTGAGGCTGTCGCTTGGCTTTGTTTCTGTGTATTAAAGTTTTAACAATCCTTTTAGTCATACACGTTTACAGAGTAATATTGTTTTCTCTTCTCTCATACTTTGCAGTTTCAGCTAATTACTGATTTAATGTATGGATCAAATATGGTTTCATGCATAGGCCTTTTACATGACATGAAAGTTCAAGCATTCTGTAAATGTCTTGTATTCTCTGTGTTTGTTGTTTATACATTTTCTCAAACGTCTAGGGGTGCTATTGTAATGGCACGTAGGGCGTTCAAAAATTGTGCTTCCTGTAACATGCCCCTGAAAAACAGGATAGGTAGGCTTGCGACATTTTTTTATTTTATTTTTGTAGGCAAAAACCAAAAAAAAAATTAGGGGATTGGCCAAAAATTCTTATTCCAGCTGTTTGTTCAGTTACTCGAAACTGATTCTGATTCCGAGGCCATTTTCAGCGATGTTCAACATGGCGTTTTACAGGTAATGTGGTACTAGTAAGAATAGGAGACAATTATAAAGCATACTCTAGGTGGCAGGTGTTTTCTCTGTGTAAAGTTTCTTTATTTCTTCATTTTGCTATTTGGAAAAAATCGTGATTTCGCCATTTCGTCATTTCGCCATTTCGCTATCTCACAGAGTATCATTAGCTGCGACCTACGACTTTTAGATGCAGTGAAATACGACCTGCGAGTTGCCAAATGGAAAACGTATCTTTGATAGGGCCATCTGCATTGGGCAGATGAAGGTATTTGGTTGGTCTTTAATGTTATCATATTAAGGTCTTTTGTTGTGCGTTCCTCCCCTCACTATTGACAGACCCATCTTTCCACAGCCACAACAGCCATGAGTCTTTGTGAGTCTTTGACATTGGACTGCCAAAGTGCCATACACAAACCGCTGGTTGCGCCTCCGAATGAGAGCGCGCAGTTTCTCCGCCAAGAACCGGGCAGCCGATATTTTATACAAACTTGTGGTCGATCTACGTCTTCGAGCACGCTATACTTGTGTAGATGCACGATGTGCTACGCTTCATATTTGCTCACGTGTGTCAACACGTGAGCATATGTTGCAGCGATGTCTGTCTGTCTGTCTGTCTGTCAGTGTACTCAATATCTCAAAAAGGGCTCATCAGATCAGAATCAAATCTGGTACGTAGATTCAGTTTGCAAATGGCAAGAACTGATTAGTTTTGATGGGTGTGGCTTGGTTACTCTTTGCTTATTTGCATAATTAATGAACTTAGAAAAATACTGATATATATATTGACAACGACTGCACACAATTTGATGAGATTCGCTACAATTGTTGATCACACCAAGATATATCAGCTTTGAAAGGTATTAAGGGGTGACGTGAAAGATAATTACTAATCTGCATGTTTAATGAAATTTCCTAATTAGGAGTATATATCTGAATTTACTCGATCAAAATGACGAAACTTGGTATGAATATTGAAGATACTATGATTTAACCTTATTGAAAGTCATTTAGCAGTTTTACTTCATCCAAATCCTAATTTGTATATTTAATGAATTTTTGAAATTAAGGATATATATTTGAAGTTACATGACCAAAATTGATGAAACTTGCTATGTACATTAAAGATACTATGATAAAGCATTATTAAATGTCATTCAGCATTTTTACATCAGCCAATTCCTAATTTCCATATTTTATGAACTTTCCTAATTAGGGGTATTTATCTGAATTGACGAGACCAAAGTTGACGAAATTGGCTATGTACATGAAAGATAATATGATAGAACATTACTGAAAGTCACTAAGCATTTGAACTCTAGCCAATTCCTTATTTGCATATTTAATGAACTTTCATAATCAGGGATATTTATCTGTATTGACTTTATCATAGTTGACAAAACTTGCTATGTACATTAAAGATGCTACGAAACGACATTAATGACAGTCATTGAGCATTTTTACTTCATCCAGCTCCTAATTGCATATTTAATGAATTTTTGAAATTAGGGATATATATTTGAATTTACATGACCAAAATTGATGAAACTTGCTATGTACATTAAAGATACTATTATGTAGGCTAACATTATTGAAAGGCATTAAGTATTTTTGCTTCAGCCAATTCCTAATATGTGTATTTAATTAACTTTCCTTATTAGGGATATATACTTGGATTTATTGATCAAAGTTGGCATAACATGCTATGTACATTGATGATTATAGCAGGTTTTACCAGTATTGGAAGTCATTTCGCACTTAAGTTTTCATGTCAGCTAATTTATAGTTTGCATATCTAATGAGCTTTCAAAGTTTGGAATATATAGTTTGAAGGACTTGACCAAAGGCAATTACACTTGCTATATAAAGTGGTGATACAATGATAGCAGTCAAAGAAATTAATTATTTTTATTTCAGCTAATTACATATTTGAATACTTAATGACCTATAGAGTTAATCTGTAGTGAATATTGTTTATTATGTTGATCATAATACTTTCAATGAAGTTGCAAACATGTGGCAAAGGTTCAAATTTACACGTAACTGCAATATATAATGAAACACGTGAGCATTTGCAGTTCATATCTGGTTAAACACACGCAAAGCCCACTTTTCTCTCTCTATGCAGTGTAACTGTTCGGTCCCCCGCCATAGCTGTCTCTTGCAGCTAACACTGGAGCGCCCTCAGTGTTAACAGGGAAATACGGACATAAACAGTGTTTTTAGCTCACGTGTGTTTACACGTGGGCTACTGTCATAGCGATGTCTGTCTGTCTGTCCGTGTGTGTGTGTGTGTGTCTATTATCCCTGATAATATTAGTGGCCATGTGTTGAAATTTTGTGCAGGGCAGCTGTGTGAGATATTTCAAAGCATTTTCCAGCAATCCCTTGACCTCCAGAAAGTCCCAAAGCTCTGGAAGCGGGCTGTAATTGTTCCTGTTGCAAAGAAAAGTGTCCCGAAAGTTCTCAATGATTTCAGGCCAGTTGCCCTCACTTCTCTTGCTATGAAATCATTTGAAAAGTTAATCAAAGCCAAAATTCTGGAGAAAGCCCAACTTTTGCTAGACCCTTTACAATTTGCATATAGGTCAGGACGGGGAGTTGAAGACGCCACCCTTACCCTTCTAAATTTTATTTACAAACATCTGGAAGGCAACAAAACACATGCACGCATCCTTTTTTGTTGACTTTTCCTCGGCATTTAACACCACTCAACCGCACCTGCTCGCCGAGAAACTCATGTCACGTTTCAATTTGCATTTTAAATTAGTCGGGTGGATTTTAGATTTTTTAACAAATAGATCTCAGTGTGTGAGGGTCAACAGGTGTATGTCAAAAATGCGTTTTACTTCTACGGGTTCACCTCAAGGTTGTGTTCTATCTCCCCTGCTATACATATTGTACACTGACGACTGTAGAAGTCAACACGTGAATAGGCATATTCTGAAGTTTGCCGACGACTCGGCTATTGTCAGTTTATTGAATAACTGTGAGACCGGCCACGGTCCCATAGTAGATGATTTTATCGAATGGTGTAATAGATCATTTCTACAATTGAATGTTGGTAAAACAAAAGACATGTGTATTGATTTCAGAAGGAGCAAATCTTCTCCGGAGCCAACAGTTATAGACGGCTCCGAAATTGAGATAGTCAGCAAGTACAATTATCTTGGCTCTACAGTGGATGATAAGTTATGCTGTGATGACAATGTCGATGCTATTTGTAGTAAAGGTCAACAACGTGTGTTTTTCCTAAGGAAGTTGAACCAATTTAATGTAAATATGTCTCTGATGACTTTATTTTATAAATCTTTTATTGAGAGTATTTGCACCTTTTCAATGGTCTGCTGGTATGGCAATTTAAATGTTAAGAACAGAAACAGAATTAGTAAGATAGTTAAAGTCTGCAGCAATATTATCGGAGAACAACAAGTGGGCCCCACTGACTTGTACGAGAAACATGTTTTACGTAAAGGGAATTCCATCATACATTCCAAGTTTCAGCACCCTCTACAAAACGAGTTCGACTTGCTACCATCCAAACAAAAACTTTTTTTATCAACATAGCTATTGGTCAACTGAATAGATTGAACTAGTTTTTGAATATACTTCTTTTTATCTCTCTGTGATTTTTACTTATTGGATGTGCTGTTTGGTATTTTAACCTTTTTTTAGTTTGTCATGTTTTTTTTGATTGATGTACTGTGTTTGTCACTGCTGCAATGTAAATTGCCCAGTCATGGGTTAATAAAGATTGATTGATTGAATGATTGATTGATTGATTGATTGATTGATTGATTGATGATTGATTGATGATTGATTGATTGATTGATGTTGTGTGTATGTATGTATGTATGTATGTATGTATGTATGTATGTATGTATGTATGTATGTATGTATGTATGTATGTATGTATGTATGTATGTATGTATGTATGTATGTATGTATGTATGTATGTGTGTATGTATTTGTATGTATGTTTCCACGGTCTGATATCTGACTCTTCCAACAGTTTTTATGGGTTTTTTCAAATCCAAAAATTCTACTCATTCACTACATGTTCTGTTCGTTCATCACAGTAACAGGTCACTCCTGTGTGCCAACAAAAGTTATATCAAGAGTACTACCAACAGTACAAACATGCCAAAATGTGAAGGGGCGACCTTATTACAGTCCAACTGTAATCCAAACGCCTAGAATGATTCAGAAATTACCTAAACATCAGTTCCCCGAATAGGCGGCATAAACTGCAAATTGTAGGGCAAGACTTCAATACTAGAGAGAAAGTTATCGGAGCCTCTTATCAATTCTTTGTACTTTCCAGCACTAGGGCACCCCAAGAGAGGACTTGCAAATGGCAGGTTACAAATGCAAAGTGCCTATTTTGCGCCCTCATGTCAAAGGGGTACCGTACCAGAAACAAAACAAAATTATGTGTTCTTACACAGCATATATAACTCGAGCACAACATCACGGCTACAGTTTAAACTTGTTTTGTTTTAGCCCAGACATGGACATGCATTTTACATCAACTCCCGTGGTGGGGTAGAAGGTCTCATACCTACCTAATCGTCAACAAAAGTTCAGGCAAACCGACATGTCATCGAAAGAACACCCAGTACTTATTATTTTAACATTGCCTGTCAAACAACAAACCAAGCTTCCAGTTGGGCCGTGTAGGAACAGAAAACACGTCTGTACACCTACTCCCTCCTTTACAGACAGTACCCTAAACCATCACGTATAACTACATAAAGCTCATAAAGGTCACATTCAAAAAGCCACGCCAATCAAAAACAGAATCCCTTACCATTTGATCTATTTACCGACTCGTTTGCCCAAACTTGTCTACTTAAGGTGAATTTTGAGCTAACAGCACATTGCCCATAACCGGAACTCAATAGCTTTAGTCGTCACAATTTTGCAGGCCAGATGTACATAACAGGCACTTCGACAACATGTCAAAAAACGCATACTATTCAAACTGCTCACATTTGACAAGTGCCCAATTGGCACTCTGACAGAGCAACAAATAACAGTCCCTTGCAATAGTAAGAAATACATAGTGCTAACAAATTAACACTTTCAAAGTTATGCTCGTTCAAAATGTTGATACAAAGATGTCTACTCAAAGGTCAGGTGTAAAAATCAGCAGTAACTATACAGGTCTTCACAAATTTCTTTTTTCATGTGCCCCTATAATGTTGGCACTCTAACACAAAGTGAATAAAAATACAACACCACAACATTTGTTGTTGGGCACACAACGGTATCCTCCAAGTACATATTAATAGGCGGGACATCTAGCCTCCATACTCCTGACTCCTGCAGCTTGGAAATCTACTTACCATCTGCCTCTGAGTGCATATCTCATTCTCATGAATATTCATTATATGGCGTTATAATATCACTGCGGGCTAAGGCTTTAAATAAACGTTAACTCAAACTCTATTATTTTAGTTTTTTTAATGTTTTCTCATAAATTTATTGCCAAAATATCATAGTGGAAAGAGGAAACATATAAGGAAATGGAATCTGCAACTCTTTCATGAATATGCAGCCAGCAAATTCGGCACAATTTTCAACATTGCGCGGAAGACGCGGATTTGGCTCTCTGTACACTAACTCAATGTAAGTGTGGCGAAAAGTGGGCACGCTGTGATTGAACAAATGGGCCTTTTGCCCATAGTGATGATAGCAGTTTTTTTCTAATACAATCTTGTTTCAAGTGAAATATTACATTTTAGAAATAGTTCCAAGTATTTGACTTAAATTTATGTTTATCATTAACATCACAATTGATGTTTTTTATCCCACATACACTTCATTAATCTTTCGAGTAAACCATTGCTACCATACTACACTTTTCCAAGTGAAATTTTATATTTAAGAAAATATTATCAAGTTGTTACTAAAACACATTAATACCATTATTCTCAAAATTGAGTTTTTCTACTCTAAATATATGTAACCCCTTATTCTTTGAGTAAATTATTGCTACCACACTAAACTTTAGATTCTCCGCATTTTCAAAATACAGTTTGAGGGTGTTTTCTTTTCATCTTTGTTGAGAAATATTGCTTTGAAAAATTTGGTTTGGTTACTTGCAAGTCGCATCTCAACATCGAAGGAAAAAATTGCAAACTGTCTGTATGGACATTCTATACATTCGTTGCATAACTTAAAATAATTAAATCGCAGTTTTGAAATTGTACCTTGGTTCCATGTCAAACGTTCACTGTTTAGTCCTGTGTGATAGGATATGGCGGAAATTACAGGTTTGCTAGAAAGATTAGAAAGTGTACTTGATATTTTTCAGATGAGAACAAAGCTGCCGCCCTTACCTGCCTTTGATTAAATAACCACCAAAATACGATAATAAGCTCGAAGGATTACGTATCATAATAAATGATTTCCCAAAATGAAACAACATACATTAACTAGTACTTTTACAAGCCACTGCCCTCTTCAACCTTCCTCTGACATTATAGTCATTTATATGATTGAAAATCTACTGTGATTAAAAGTCTCCATACGATTTCTGTTTTACTAGGGCTGCATTTAGTAACAGCAGCCGAGGCTTGGCTGGCAAATATTCTTCCCCTTCGTAAAAATAAAAAACGGGGTTGATAAAAATGATGACCCGCTCCCGATGCACACCATTACTGGAGAAAAGTTTGATATTTGATATTTCAATATGTTTTTTCTTTGTATAAGAGTGATTCTAAACAATAACTGTAACATTGATGGTATGTTGGTGTGTTGTTCCATGCATCAACTACATGTTCTACTTCCTAAAGCATTTTGAAAAACCCGGTATCGTCAATGCAACTTGTCAGTTTGTAATGTGCAGTGTGTTGTCTAATACTAAACTTGAAGTCTAACCTGAGATTTGATCATCAACACTAACAGCATAGGACAGAGATATGCAGTCAGCATATTTATTTAACATTGTTGATTCACAAACTCAAAATAATATAATTTTTGTAACTGTATCTGGAATGGATCATACTGTAAGATAAATTCACAGTTGATTAAAAATAAATTGAGTTACAGGGTTGGCGCAATATTTGCTCATGTAGAAGTGTAAGGTAAGTCATGCCCGTAAGTGTACTCTTCCTAAATATATATCAGAAAGCTGGTGATATTGAAACGTCAAATGAGTGTAGTCTACTAAATGTAGTATATGCCATATCTCTATACTTTGTTTAAGATCCATCGTGGAGTAAAAATAATTTGTTCCAGGTATCGTATGTTATTATTATGACTTTAGACAATGAAAGCACATGGAAATCCATATTTTTTCCGGAATGATTTTATACTGGAGCAGGAATTTGATGGAGTCGAAGTATTCTTAGTTCAATGATGCCCGCTGTATCCTTTGAAAAAATGGCCCTAGCCTCCCTTGCAATTTCACAATTTAAGGTGACTCTGCTGGAATTTGATTATCTATAACAACTGAACATTCTCCGTATTTTCGATTCTAAATCAGGAATTTTTATGATCATTAAAAAACAAAACATTCAACCTATGAGGGCGCTTCGACCGTAACACATGTAAACGTCCTACCCTACAAGGTAAAATAAATGATAATCAGGGTGGCCAAACATTTGTGATTGCCGGTTGTGCTTGTCTGCGTGACTGCCCAAGACTGTGTGTGAGTGTGTATCTTAACACACATGTTCTGCTTTCTAAGTCCATACTTCGTTTAGCAAATTGCTGTCAGGCAATTGCAAGCATCTGGGTCCGATGTTGGTAATCACAAGATTAATAGCTGTCCCCTATTTTTTCAAAGTACTCCTTATCTTGGAAATTATAACCGAAAAAGCTCAATTATTTGAAAAAAAAAACATAGAAGGAAATAAGACCAACAAACCCACTTTCACATTCATTTACAAAATCAGGGACAGGGAATGATAATTTTTAATACACTTACACCTCTGTTGTATATAGCATTTTGCTTTATTTAACACTTCAATGAAGTACGCAATTATCTTGATATTTGTACAACGCACCTTCAACCACGGGAAGTAATCAATACAATCAGATGTATCAGATTTTTTTATAGTGGACTACCTAAGGGAAATAGCCATATCATAGTCATAGGATTCCATTTTTCTTTACAGGTGGAAACGTTCGATATCTACAAATATACTCTTCTTGTTCGATTGGGGAAAATTGTATAATAATTCAACCAATTGAGAAAATTTTAAAAAGCGCATTAATTTCGTTTATAGACAATGGAAATAGTTCATCCAGTTCTTATAGTTTCAACAATGTGTTATTTGCAGATTACCAAAAAAAATGAATTGATAGCATTTTGGACGCATAAAAATTTGCATTAGTCATTAAAGGTTCAATTACGGATTACCTATATTACGTTTTTAAAATTCTCTTGACCCTTGTGAAGATAATAATGACAGTTGCACCAAGGATGCGATATGGATCACAGCTTACACGAAGGCTACGTAATGCGAAAGCAATGCTTAGTGAGTGGACCTTACCATCTCAAAACTTGAAAAGGTTACAAAAAACATAAAATTTGGCCTCGGAAATGACGAGGGAAAAATATTACACAGCGCCATCAACATGTGTCTGCAAAGTGGTTTTGCACAATATACTGGCTAGAACTTGTTTGCTTTTCTCATTTGTTTATGGGGTTGGGGTCAAAATCACTGTCTATTTACAAACCGTTCCCCTGGCAGTTTAACCGAATTCGGCTTGTGGCTTCTATTGGATGTTTTAACTAATCCAGGGGTGATGTTTCCGTGTCAAACTCATCCCATTAACTAGACATGCATACTTTCCCATCTTTCTTTAGTGGGAATCATTGAGTTGCATTGCATGGTAAGCTTATTTGGCAGGGTGTGGCTCTATTTGCCGTCCTCTGTACCTGCTTCGTCATGATCAGCAGTTACGGATCGTCATGATCAGAGAAAGCATTAACTCCCCTTCATCGGTATGAATTTTCATCTTGCTTTGAGTTCATTGCAAGATCTGAAGATGAAGCTTAAGAAATTGAGTTCAAAAGGACTACAGCATTTGCGATACTTAGCTGAAACCTTCAATTTTGCAAATAACGTTGTTTACAGTAATACATTCCTGTTCTCCATTGTTTTAAAAGGTGTGACACTGAGGTATATCAAGGGTCAACAAACTTCGAGGAGCGCTAGAGTACCCTTAAGTTTATTCCCGCCCTCGTGTCAAACCTCATATAATTGGGAATCATCTCTTGTACAAAGTCACGACATTAATCGTACTTTACTCCGCGTACCATGTTCAGGGCATATAAGTTAGTGGCCGACACGATTGCCTGTCTGAGTCCGCTTATCTTCTGGCTATAGGTGAACGTACACAACATTACATGCGTCAAGAAATGATTATCATGTTACACTTGTAGACGAATCATGCATAACATATTTTCACGTTTCCTGTTTGCTGCTTATGACAATTGTTTTCGCATAATTAAATTTCGCCGCGAATTTGACCAAAATATTATCAATTATGAGTGTATGTTGTTCATATTTAAGAACGATCTCGCCTTGAAACCACTTTGCCTACACCACCATACCCAATGATTGATATCCTGCTTCTAGTTGAAAACTGAGTTACAAATCGTACGGCGGTTAAAAAGAAGAAAATGCTTCCTTTAGCTTGCTCTCAATATTGGTTAAAGAGCCTCCTGACATCAAGATGTACAGCTAAACATTCGGAATTTAACAAGTTTTGAACTGGCCTCGGCACATAACATGGCCTTTGATGTTATAATTGTTTCAAGTTTACAGAGAATATTTTTATTCACTAATGGGTAGCGATAAGCTGTTGCCGTAAAGAGGCGCGTGGTTTACGAAAATGGATGACAGGTAGATTAATTGACTCTGTATGCTCTGCTTTTTCTTATGTAAGTGATCCATATGTATATGAAAGCCAGAAGTAAGTTTCATAATTTTATGCCATACGTCCTATAAATAGCGATTTTGCTAACAGTTGACCTTGAGATTTTGTCTATCGTGTTCGACAGCATGTCATGCCTTAATTCGACTAATCACTGCGTTCAAGAGACCCGTGATTGTATATGGTACGCAATGGTACGTAGCCTGATACACTACTACAGGGAAATAATTTTAATTAAACTATTCGATGATATCATTAGGATAATATAGGTAAGCGGACGAGTAGGAGGCGGTTACGGAATTTAACGGTACAGTTTGCCAGTAAAACTCCGAGGCCCGCAGGGCCGAGGAGTTTTATGGCAAACTGTACCGTTAAATTCCGTAAACCGCCGACTACGAGTTCGCTTACCGTGTTATACCACGAATTTGCCGAGTTTTAAAGCCTTGTTTGCACCCCGAAAGTTTTTTTGTAATTTAGTGCAGTGCACGTTGAAACTTTGGCAGGAAAACATTGACGCGTTTTGACACCTTGTTGAATGAAACAACCCATGATTGGATAAAACAAAGTTGACATGTGTTGCTATTGTAGTGCGATGACGTGGTTTAGCACCTGGTTTTATTTGAATTGTATGGATTTGCTTGATTGGTTGGTTGGTTGAATGAAGTGAAAAGGTGTTTGCAGATCGACGTTAGAGTCACGCTTTGCTCATTTGGGTCGAAAACTTTGAGCAGCATACATGCAATTGCCGAGTCGCTCTACGTAGTTCGATATGGCGGATGAAGTACAAATGAAAGCTGTATCCGGTGCACTTCAACTACCAAAGTCAAAGATGGAAAAGACAAGTCCCCTGTCACGCCAGTGCTAACGGCCACAATCGGAAGACCAAGCTACACAGCCACGTCAGAGAAAGGCGCAACAGAAACTGCAAGTACAAACAAACAATATGTCTAGATCCACAATGACTGTGGTACTGCCCGTGTGTTTGCCTGTAGCTAGATTTAACTTTACCAAAGGCGACTGAAGTCTCCACATTCAGTGTTTGACAACTGACTTTGAAGTCTTAAATTTCAGCTTCGAATGATCGTGATAACAATAACCTTAACACAGAAGTGATATTTGCAATCAATGCCGATATTTCACGGTGACCTGTAATTGATTTTGAGATGTACAGTCGTGCAAAATTAATTCAGTCCGGTGATTCTTTTAAAGTGTCTTTACTCTGTACTTAATGGTGAAATAAATTTCTTCTGGTATAATGTCTCGCATTTGGGTTTTTTTACTCGTCGCCACGTGACTTTCTTTTGTTTAAAAAGTGTCCATTTTACAAGTTCTTTTGTTTAAAAGTGTCCGATTTACTATTAAATCGGACAGTTTTTAACAAAAGAACTGTCCGATTTACTAGTAAATCGGACACTTTTAAACAAAAGAACTTGTAAATCGGACACTTTTTAAACAAAAGGAAGCCAGGTGGTATATAATAAAATATTCGGTTATGGAAATTAGAGAGCATGGTTAGAACAATGGGCACTAGGCGGAGAGTGGTATAACTAATTTAAATAAAAAGGTTATCTTGATCGTGTTTTAGTGGACTCGTGCAGGGTCATTTGTGCAGACGCCTGCTTTTCAAGTATTTCGTACGGTGAGAATGTCGTATTTTATGTACCGCAACAACTTACCAATTTGCGTAGTCGGGCGTCTGTATATGACTTGTTTGGTTAAAAGGGACTCACTTATGCTGAAGAACAGGGTTTTATCACAAAGAGGATCCGTACCTGATGTTTCTCATTTACAAGCAAGTCTTTCATTACCATCAGAATAAGGAAGTATTTGGTAGTAACAATAGAGTGGGCAAGGGAAACCATTAAAAGGTCTGTTCAAAATCACGTGAATCTCCCCTTTGCGCCTATTTATTTCATGCTAATGTTTCGGTTATACACACCCAATTTCTGCTTTGCTCTTTGAACTGAAAAATGTTATGTGAATTGCTTTTACATTTTCCAGCACGTTATCAGCAATTGGCTGAAGTGTGCATTTGAC
Source organism: Ptychodera flava (assembly GCF_041260155.1). Classification (NCBI taxonomy): domain Eukaryota; kingdom Metazoa; phylum Hemichordata; class Enteropneusta; family Ptychoderidae; genus Ptychodera; species Ptychodera flava. Next base: position 14,702,837 of record NC_091930.1, on the reverse strand, counting down.
TGAAATATAGAAGTGAAATCACAGCGCTCGACGCTTAAAGCAGAGCGGTATAGATAATGGCACAAATTACTTCAAGTACAAAGTAATTATATTTGTTACTTATAAGTTTCATGGATCTAGCAACATTATCATATATGTAGATTCACGTGCCTGTGTAACGCTATGGGAGAAAGCGCCGACACATCAGTGCATTTTTTACGTATCATGCCGCGGCCCGGTGCCCAAATACGGGCAATCGCGTGCATTACTGATCTACCTCGATTCTGGTTTCTATGCGCGTTACTATCCGAAAACGTTCCATTCGTATACAAAACCAGCGCGAGATTAGTGTAAACTTTTTTACATTTTGGTCATACAATGCTCTAATTCATTGTTTCATAACGGTTTACAGCATGAGGTCTGTCAAAGGTCAGCAAACTTTGAAGATGGATAATGCCCCCTAACACGCAAGCTAGCATTGTTGCAAACGTGCAGCTAATCACAAGTACCAACTAATCACATTATTCAATCTTGCCTCCGTATACCGTGCTAATGGCATGAATCATTGTTTTGTGAAACACTGGCGCCAGCTGCTGTTAGAAGTATAGTTTACAATTATGATATGAGGACTAATGGATGGGATGTTAGTGATATTGAAAGACTAAATGAACTTATGTGGAGGCATGCTGTCAAGTTTGAAGAGTACTATTGAGTAGATAATGCACAGAAAATTTTGACTTTGTTTTGTCACTGACCATCGTGTATAACTCTTCAGTACAAACAAATATGATAAACATTCTTGTCCTAAAGTGCTGTGAATTTCATAGTGCTTTTTAAAATTGAAAAACTTGATTTTGAGTAATGAATTATTACTTGCGTTAGATAATGACTTGCATGTGTATATGTCAATATCTGGTGTGAATCATTATCAAATCATTTACTTGTTGCCAGGCACTCGAGAATATTGATGGGTTATACTCTTCTAAATTAGACACACACTCAATCCATTCAGTTATTTGTATAAAATAGGATGGCCAGAGTAAAATCTTTGTTTTTGCATCATACTGTATGTACAACAAGAACCAGGAAGGATGGATAGTCACCTATACATTACGTTTACTTTTTTGTACATGGCACACAAGTTTTGTAGATAACATTGCAGATAAAAAGAAACAACTCATTTGAGTGTCTGGATAGAACACACAGGGGAAGTGCTAAATTACTTATGGAGTTGATCACAGAGACTGAAGTTATGAGAGTGTCCATCCTTCCTTGTTTTTGAATAGAACATTACTGCATAGCAGCTTTCCTGAACTCACGCCTTTTGCTATAAATTATAATGTACTATAAAACTTTTGTGATAAATTTACTGTTTGTTTTTTTCAACAACTTAGTGGCATAGTGGATGCAAAACACATAATTTACTTGCTTCGTACAAATTTTCCAGTAGTAGTACCATACTTAAATAAAGATTTGATCTTTTTATAAAACATAACAATCAGAGATAGAGATTAATAATTATCATATACCCATGCCCATATTGCTACATCCTAGTGACGTTCACCGTAAAATATCAGCCGTGATATTTCAAGGTAAACGTCGAGCTATGCACGATGAACGTCATCAGTTTTAGAGTTTTCCCGAACTACATTAGCAGTTTGTTGGTAAGCAACGTAAACAACAAAATGGCTGCCGCTCCCCGCCTGCGAAGCGATGTCGCCGACGTAAAAACTTGAAGGGCTTCGTGGAATACGGGTATTTCTGGTTGCAAAATACGGAAATATCACGTTGAGTCTTCAAATGTTTTCCCATGGTATTTTTTGGTCAACTTCTAGCAAACATTCTGCCATTCTCATGGCGCCGGCACTGTGCACGGTCTCCCCTGAACAGGTAATGAGCGCGTGGCGTTACAGCGATGTCGCGCGCGCGACGACTGTTGACATGGCAACTCTCAGGGTAAACTAACAAAATTGCGTCCCCTCTCGGCGCGAGCTCCGTGCCGTACGACGATCGAAATCAGGATAGATTTAAAGCTGAGCAGGGCTTTTGATCGGTTACAATTGCAACAGCATATTGCACCTTAAAAAGTTCCTTCTGTATGACGATTTTTGTATCCCGCTGTCTTTCTTCTTGGGTTTCATTGCGATATGGGCGACTTGCAGCGATGTCGCGCGTGATGTTGACAGCTTCGTCGTATAGTTTATGAATGAAGCCTGTTCACATAAACATTCTGATATTTATGCGCAAGGCGTAATAAAGTAAAGCCTCAAAATTTAAGGTTTTTTCGTTCTATGAGTAAAATTATGGGCATGGGTATATGATAAATCGGTTATTACCCAATATCGCCTGTTCCTTGTGTCGTATCAGCATTTGTGTCATTTGTGCTGCGTCAGACACTCGACTTCGTCTCGTGTCTGACGCAGCACAAATGACACTCATGCTGATACGACACAGGAACAGGCGATATCGGGTAATAACCTCCAACTGTACTTGCGGAGTTCCACAGGGATATATTCTAGGCCCTCTTCTCTTTTTAATATATATCAACGATATCAGCAAATTATCTGAAATATTTCAATTCAGGTTATTTGCTGATGACACCAATTTATTTTATTCATAAAACATACATAGAATTGATCTGGATATTTTAAATGCAGAGCTAACAAAAGTACATAGCTGGTACACGTCCAACAAGCTCACTGTTAATGTTGACAAAACAAACTACATTATCTTTAAAACTGCTCGTAGAAAGTTTAACCTTCAGGGTGCTTTATTTGTTTGTGATTTGGTTATTCAAAATGTTTTTTCTGCTATTTATCTTGGGGTTACTCTTGATTCTTCTTTAACATGGAAACAATTATCAAAAAGGTTAGTCAAAAAGTAGGTCTTATGTCACATATACGTCATTATCTTCCGAAATCAATTTTATTGTTATTATACAATTGTTTTATTCTCCCTCATATAATGTATTGCATTGAGATATGGGGAAATGCGTATAAACCCTATGTAGACAGTATATTTATATTACAAAAGAGAGTGGTCAGATTGATAACTTTTTCTAGTCACATTACACACAGCAACTTGGCATTCTCAATGTTTATAAACTATGTAACTTTCAGACCTGTGTATTTGCTTTCGACTTAAAAACTGGTCATTATGGGCATTCAGTGGATCGTTATGCTTCACCAATTTCACATACATATGAAACTCGCTTAGCTACTGGCGACAATTTTGTTATTCCAAAGGTAAATTTAATGTATATTATTCCATTGCTAAGCATTGGAACGAAATTCCAATGACGATAAAATCTGTACAATCAAGAAATGTATTTAAAACTTCACTTAAAATTTTCTTTTGAAGTCAGAACAGTGAATCTCTGTATTTTTTGGTTTTTTATGTGATGTCACCTCGCTGTTGAAATTTAAAATGTACTTCTTGAAAAAGATGGCAAACTATATTACTTTGATATCATAATTTGTATGAATTCAGGGCCAGGGACTTGATTAGTTCCGCTAGAACTACTTCTCTGGTCCCCACCAGTAATGTTGACACATTTTTTTCTGGTGAAATAAATCATTATCACTTAAAAAGCAATGTTTTAAGAATTGAAGATTTTATCATTGCCTAAGTCCATTTAAACTTTCACTGTAACTTTTAAATTAGTTTCAGTAATAAAGAAAGGCTAACTATAACATGGCTTATATGTATCATGTCATAGCCATCTTAAGTAGAATTATTGGAATGATGTGACATATCAGCAAATTACGAAACACTCTGTTGTTAGAAATTATTCGTTTGTATGAACACTTGATGAGTGAGCATTCTAGTCCTTGTACTAAATTTCTTGTTGTGTCTGAATAGTTTGTACAGAGAACAACATTACATTGTAAATTTGTTATGATATTCTACAGAAAATTTTCCAATTAGTTTAAAGAAGGCATTTTCCAACTCTATCAGATCAGCTGTAAATTTCGTCTATTCTTCCTTACCAGTACTTTTGTTCCCATCAGTAAGGCTAAAGTAATTAAATTCTTTGTTTTGCGTCCCACCCGCTTAGGGTTTTTAAGGTTTTCATGAAAAACACACAGTGTATTTGAATAGGAAATTTTAGGGCATGACCGCTTAGCTTTTCTGAACTAAAATTTTGTAACAATTTTTACTTGCTGCAATCAAATTACATTGTGTCAATTTTCTTGTGTGTGTTTTTCAGCCGCTTAGACCCGTACCTTTTCCATTTAGAGTGGACGCAAAACAAAGAATTTAATTACTTTGGCCTAATGAGTGTAATGAAATTTCTTGGCTTAACATAGTCTATCCACGTTGAGTCGGATATTTTCGTGTTTAAAATTGAATTCAATTTTAATTAACTTTTCACTGGCTCTTCATGTTTTTCTTCTTGAATGCTGATTAATGACCGGTTGTAACTGTTCAACTTGGAGACCTTTACTTGGCAAATCAACATGAATAATTTCACGATTTAAATTTGGTAGATACCAGAAATTCTTTATCTTCTCAGAGAATACAGAATACCCAGTTAGTATATGACACCTGGCAACAATATCATGAATCACGTGAAATTTGTGAAAATCATGTGTTACTTTACTTTTGTAACACCACACAACATTTACCCATTCATTGGGAAATAGACCCAATATATATGATGGGCAACATTGGGAAAACTAGTAACATACAACATTTCCCATGGTTTCCCAAGTTTCCAATTTGCTATTGGATGTACACATGATATCAACATCATGGGAAACAATGGGTATAAACAAGGTGTGACATGATTTCCCATGGTCTACCAAGATACCACATTGTTTGACAAACATTGTAACCTGCAATTTTTTTCCTGTGAATTGATAGGCTGTGTTGCCTGCAGCGTAGCCCGGCCGTACACTCAACTTCGTTTGAGTGGACGGAGCAGAATCAGTCCCGTCATTTATTTTCAACTAAATTTTCACTATACTCCATAATGGAAGAAACGACTAGTTCAATGATTACGATGGTGAATTCTTGAATTTTTATTTATATATGTTTTTCTCTCTTAATTCATTCACCAAACTTGATCTCTGCACCGTCGGTCACAACGTGCAATGCCTTGCATGAAGCTTACAATCGACTGCCTCCATCGTGAGTTTAGCTGTTCAAGACGTTTGTTTGCACGGCTCATTATAGTCGGAACAATCTGTAAACACTTACATATTTATATCTTTCCCGTATTTCGCCCAACATCTGTGCGTGTTTAGCTGAATCTCCAGTTTCGATTGACCAGACCTTTTCGAAGACCGTAGGTTTCTCTGGACGCCGCAGTAAAACTTGCGGAGATGTGGTTGAGCATGCGCAGTGGTTTCGTTTCGTGTATCAACACAGCCTGACTTCTGGTCCGGACAAGCAGTCATTTTTCACTCCTTTTACTGTTAATCGTACCCGTTTGTGAGGCGGGCTGGGCATGCGAACCATGCGATTCAGTATTAATTATGGTCTACTTTCACACACTGAGGATGTCATTTTAATAAAAAATATGAAAAAATTGTTAAAAGGTAGAAATAATGGGGCTTTAATAGGGAGCATGATTCATCTTGTAATGGTCGCTTCGCAACTACTCTAATATCAGAAGTCAGAGGGTGAAACGAATCTTGGAAGAATGGTTAAGATGATTTGTAACTAATTCGCACGGTTGTGTCGCATTATATTTTAACCGGCTGATTGACATAACTGACCGATTTCACTGAAAAAAGTCAATGGACTACAGGGCATTTCTTGTTTACATTGTCTTGGGTTCCGATATTTTATCCTACCCTTAATATTCACAGATGTATCACACCGTGACGGCATTATCAGATCTTATCAGATCTCTAGCCATCCATCACTCTTAACAAATAAGCTGCCACACTATCAAATGTTACATTTATAAAATCATTTTTTCAGGTCTATGGCATGATCAAATCGAGTTCTGCGTATTCCTCTGATAAGGAATTGCTGCAGGTGTACAAAAGTAGCATTTCCATAAATAAATGAATAAGTAGAACTTGTACACAATAGAAGAACCATATGCGTAAGCTTATATTTTTTTAACATTGATGGACCGAAGTCAGTGTACACTTTGTGGCCTAGTGTGGTTTAGCCAACCATAGGCCAGCGACCCTTATATTTTAACGACCTATGATTAGATTTGGTTCCGGGTAATGCGTAAACACTTGTGTTTACTCGTTTCGATCCGGGAAACACTAACCAGTAGATTGTTATCAAAGACAGCCAGCCAATGGGTACTACGTTACCTATTTGTTTACTTAATACTTTGAATTTTGGTTTCATATGTCGATATTACGACGCAATACGACTTTAATATCTAGACCGTCTTTTATATTTTGCTCTATATTAATCACTCAAAGACCTAATCATAGGTCTTTGGAGGCGGACGTATAAATATCAGGAGACTCATTTTACAGCAACTTCAATATCAGATGATATGTTTCATTGGAAGTCGTTGAACATAAGTCAATGGCTGATGGGTATCTTGTTATATTTTGAGCGAACGACGAGCTTACTTGTAGCTGATTCAGAGAGTACAGTATCAAGTTCAACTCATGTGGAAGCCTTGAGTTGCAGCTGAGTTATTAACCCTAACAGACCGATACCAGTATGTATTCGTCGATGGACAGCTACAAGCCTTCGGTGGAATGTCGCCATTGAATAGAAACTTTAAGCAAAAGCGACTCTGATAAGCAAGATGGTTTATAAGGCTATCTGAGTAGCACATAGTTCGTGGAATTTAGATCACATTGGTTTGCACGGTGCTGAGCCCCCCGAAGTTTAATTATCCTACCCTTAATATTCATTATAACACGCCACATGCTCATTCCGTGTCGCGATTCGCCGGTATTCGTCACGTGACGAGAAAAGAGATACATCTAGTCTCCACCAGATCGACAAAAGTGACGTCAGAGTGTATATGTTGAACAGCTATTTCCCTGGGGAAATAATTCTGACCAAATTAATTCATTCACCAAACTTGATCTCTGCACCGTCGGTTACAACGTGCAATGCCTTGCATGAAGCTTACAATCGACTGCCTCCATCGAGAGTTAGCTGTTCAAAACGTTTGTTTGCACGGCTCATTATTGTCGGAACAATCTGTAAACACTTACATATTTATATCTTTCCCGTATTTCGCCCAACGTTTGCGCGTTTTTAGCTGAGTCTCCAGTTTCGATTGACCAGACCTTTTCGAAGACCGTAGGTTTCTCTTGACGCCGCAGTAAAACTTGCGGAGATGTGGTTGAGCATTCGCAGTGGTGCGATTATGTTTCGTTTCGTGTGTCAGTCAATACAGCCTGACGTCTGGTCCGGCAAGCAGTCATTTTTCACTCCTTTTACTGTTAATCGTACCCGTTTGTGAGGCGGGCTGCGCATGCGAACCATGCGATTCAGTATTAATTGTGGTCTACTTTCACACACTGAGGATGTCATTTTAATCAAAAATATGAAAAAATTGTTAAAAGGTAAAAATAATGGGGCTTTAATAGGGAGCATGATTCATCTTGTAATGGTCGCTTCGCAACAGTTACTACTCTAATATCAGAAGTCAGAGGGTGAAACGAATCTTGGAAGAATTGTTAAGATGATTTGTAACTAATTTGCACGGTTGTGTCGCATTATATTTTAACCAGCTGATTGACATAACTGACCGATTTCACTGAAAAAAGTCAATGGACTACAGAGCATTTCTTGTTTACATTGTCTTGGCTTCCTATATTTTATCCTACCCTTAATATTCACAGTTGTATCACACCGTAACGGCAATATCAGATCTCATCACATCTCTAGCCATCCATCACTCTTAACAAATAAGCTGCCACACTATCAAATGTTACATTTATAAAATTATTTTTTCAGGTCTATGGCATGATCAAATCGAGTTCTGCGTATTCCTCTGATAAGGAATTGCTGCAGGTGTACAAAAGTAGCATTTCCATAAATAAACGAATACGTAGAACCATGTAGACAATAGAAGAACCATATTCGTAATGTTATGTTTTTTAACATTGATGGACCAAAGTCAGTGTACACTTTGTGGCCAAGTGTGATTTAGCCAACCATAGGCCAGCGACCCTTATATTTTAACGACCTATGATTAGATTTGGTTCCGGGTAATGCGTAAACACTTGTGTTTACTCGTTTAGATCCGGGAAACACTAACCACTAGATTGTTATCAAAGACAGCCAGCCAATGGGTACTACGTTACATATTTGTTTACTTAATGCTTTGAATTTTGGTTTCATATGTCGATATTACGACGCAATACGACTTAAATGTCTAGACCGTCTTTTATATTTTGCTCTATATTAATCACTCAAAGACCTAATCATAGGTCTTTGGAGGCGGACGTGTAAATATCAGGAGACTCATTTTACAGCAACTTCAATATCAGATGATATGTTTCATTGGAAGTCGTTGAACATAAGTCAATGGCTGATGAGTATCTTGTTATATTTTGGGCGAACGACTAGCTTACTTGTAGCCGATTCAGACAGTACAGTATCAAGTTCAACTCATGTGCAAGCCTTGAGTTGCAGCTGAGTGATTTACCCTAACAGACCGATACCAGTATGTATTCGTCGATGGACAGCTACAAGGCTTCGGTGGAATGTCGCCATTGAAGAGAAACTCTAAGCAAAAACCGACTCTGATAAACAAGGTGGTTTATAAGGCTATCTGAGTGGCACATAGTTCATGGAATTTAGATCACATTGTTTGCACGGTGTGGAGCCCCCCGAAGTTTAATTATCCTACCCTTAATATTGATTATAACACGTCACATGTTCATTCCGTGTCGCGATTCGCCAGTATACGTCACGTGACGAGAAAATAGATACATCTAGTCTCCAACAGATAGACAAAAGTGACGTCAGAGGGTATTCTTTTGAACAGCTATTTCGCTAGGGAAATAGTTCTGACCAAATTTGGAAAAGTGCCCGGTCACTTGACCGTATTGTCGTCTGCAGCTTTGCAACAATGGCGGATGACTAGAATGTGATGTGCGTCCGAAATAGGTGACGACACATTCTCTTAAACAGATTTTCCAACAGTTTCCAACATTCCAACAGCGTAGGAACTTGAACAGCTCATCGACGGAAAAGATTAAAGTGCAACTAAGGATGTCGCTAGGTATGCTTCGAATATTTTTTGAAAGAAAGTGATACCACGCACAACTCAGTGAAACCGCTGTCGAAACATCGCCCATTTACCAAGTAATCGAAATTTCAACACATTAACTAACACTTAAACACAATAAGTATGTTTTACGATGTCATTACGTGATATTATTCAAGGAAACAATAACTTTGACCAAGTCTTTTGGATGATAATTTTTTTATTTATGTCCTGTAAAACAAGTTCATTTTCTTCCTTAGTTTCCTCCCTCCTAAAATATGTTTCTAAATTTATTATTCTAGAAATATTTGCACTGTTTTATACAATGCCATTATTGACAAATAACTAGTATAACACACTTTAACAACTTCAACAATACACTGTACATTTCAATGTATACAAGCTGTGTGAACACATTGAACAAAACGGTGTCATGATTCGAGAAGAAAAAGAAATTGTGTTTTACAAGCAGTCCATGACAAATGTATCAAAAGCTAAAGCGCGTGAAGCTATTAATAATCAATCTCAATTTCGCTAGAACAATATAGCGTTTGTTCGAACAAAAAAACAGAAACAAAACAAACACACAAATATGAAAGGGTCATTTTATATGATCTCCATCTCGATAGGCTTCCATTCGAGGCTCATGTTACGGAATTGTTCACTTGCCTTGTTGGCGTCCTGAATCAGGGCCTGTATTCTGGACACACACAATTAACTCCTCGGTGCTTGTTCCGTTCACGTTCACCTCAACTCTACCAGGTCATGGATACTCGGCGGGAGACCTGCGTTTGACGACGGCAGGATTTTCTGCGACGAACAAATTCTTAGCAAAGTTAAGAATCCAAAATCCAAATTCTTTCTTTTTAGATTGATAGATGGTACGATAAAGACTTAACTTTTAAGTCAAATCAATGAAGATTGAAATTTGACTTTAAATGTGCTCTCCAATGCAATTGAAGGCAAGATATTCGAGGAATAGCATTTACATTGATGAACCTTGTTCTTTGTACTGCAAAGAATGGACCCCGGTACTGAATAAGATGATGCGCCCTAAATGTATACTTCATATCAGCTGCCAATAACATAGGCATTTGTTATTAAAAACTGCTGTCATTCTTGACCTGCTTAAACGACCAGTTTACTGTCAAGTGAAAGAAATTTATCGTCTGCCCGTTTTCTACATTCACGGATGTCCGGTTCATAGGAGCGAAGTATCATTTTACTCCAGATTAAGGATTACGTTTGATGTGGACGCCATTCATCGCCTGATCAACCAATCAGACGATGTTACCCTAGCATCTCTCGAGAACACAAATAGGTCGACCCTTCTAATTGGTTGTGTTTTGATGACATTGCACCCACGTTTATTGGCAACGTGATTTTGAAAGACAAAGAGCCTGTATTTTTTGTTTGTAAGACATTATTCGAAGCGCAAACTCGGGATTGCATGTGCAGATGTTGGAACAATCGAGCCTTCTGTGGCATGAAGATTTTTTGTAGGTGACTACGTAGACAATCAGGACAGTATTGGCGGGAACTTGAAGTGAGCAGCGAAGCTATTACTGTGGGTAAGTTAAACGTTTCAATATTTGCAATACTTAAAAGCTGGTTCGATTTTGGAGATGCGCTCGGACTTCGGTCAACGTTTGCAGTCCTTGCATGGACTGGCCACCCTGACATACCAAGGACTCAGAAAGTGAAAGAAAATGAGCTAATCATAACGTCTGCTTTTAACAAAATTGTTTTTCTGCAAGATAATTACTTATACTGGACAGAAAATTTACAAAACTCATCATGAAATAGACGAAACAATGATTATGACTGTGTTTTGTCACGAAAATCATCTTTAGGCTTGGGACATGTCTTCGAACATTACACACGTACGTTCGACTTCCTTTGAACGCATGTCAAACGCTCTTAGCCTAAGGTAGTATGCACCTCGAAAGTGAAAGACTTAAACTTTTGCTCAAACCTTCCTAGATGAAACTTTGAACCATTCTGGTACCGAAACAATAGAAATCGGGGGGTAATCGTACAAAGTTTGAAAATGGCGAAAGAAATTACTAAACATTGTGCCATATTTGAAATCCAAAATTACCGCCATACGTGTGTGTTAACTCTACGGGCGAAAAAAAAATATCAAACTTTGGGTTTTCGGAACTAAGTCGGCGATAGTTTTTCTCTCTCCACAAGAGCTTTAAAATGAGCACCCACAAGTGGTAGATCAAAAAAGAATTCGAATATTTGTCCCAGAGACGAGTTCCACGCGAACCATTTCCATCACCCTTCTAACATATTCGTCGTTAACCCTCAGTATTATATTCTGTCCGAAATTCGACGCGTACAGTGGGATGTGAAGTCCGTAAGTGCAGTGTTGACGCACCAAGCATAACGGTTCAAGGGCGATACCAGCAATTCCAATATTGATGGGATATAAGGAAACTATAACTGTTTATCTACTATGAAATATGAAGGCAGTGTTTTCTTCGAAAAGACTAATTTTGATTCGCCGGCGTCTTAAATTTGTATGAAAAAGAATAATACGAGGAAGCATTCTGAACTTCAGAATATCAATTCTGTCCATAAAAGAGGGTACCCTGATGGTAAATGTAGATTTTTCAAATTCTCGGTATAAACAGAGCCTTGATGCAATTTGCATGGGCCCTAAGGACGGTTATCGCTCTCTAGTGCAACACATGATTCCACATTAGTATGTTGAGTAAAGCAGAGCCACTGACGGTAGCCTTGGGCATATTTTAACAGAAAACAAAAGCATTCTTATCTTACCATGGGAGTTGATGGCTATCAACATGAACTTACTGAGGCTGCAGCCAGACTTCTCGACATCTGTGCAGGCGCTGCATTGACCATGAACATGGACTCGCGGGGAACAGATCTAAATTCTATAACTTTATATCTTAGTCGTCATTTTACCATCATTGTAATATCTTCTAATGGGCCTCGAAAATGTCCTACATCCTTCGCCATTGAAGCGACCTGAATCTACGAGTAACACATGTACGAAGGAGTGACACGGATAGTAATAGAGACTTGGAGGATGTATAGTTATCATACATACAACATGACCCCCTATACTCAAAGACGTCTTCAGCAAATTAAAGATCGAGATGTCATTTCTTTCGGTTGCATTTCTTGCATAAGTGATCGATCACACCTGTTGGCAGCACGGTGTTATATGTCACACAAAAGAAAAAATTCCAAGTTTAGTCTAGGCAGAGGAAAGTCCTGCAAATATCGTAGCCCAAAGATGCATCTAAATTAAAACATTCGGACTGAGAAAAAAAGTTTTGTAATCGTGAAAACGAAGACACATAAACTTCCTGCTGATGTATTTCCTTCTCCACCTCCAGATATTTTGTTTTTTACATTTTGGTCATGGTGAAGGATTTATACATTTGCTCAAACTCTCTCATCGAATACTTTAAACAATTCTCTTTAAAGAATCCAGTGAAAAATTAGGGGTTACTGTGCAAATTTTGGTTGTTGTGAATATTCAAAATTCAAAATACCCGCTATCCCTATGTTGACTTTATAGAAAAGAAGGCATTTTCTTTTTTCACGAAAACAAGACGGCGAAAACTAAAAATATTAATAACAACCGAAATTTGCACCATAACCCTTAATTTTCAACTGGAATCCACAAACGTAGCATGCCAGAAAAATACTGTTTTAGTGTTCGAATATCTGTCCCTAGGGCGCAGTCTAAGATACTGGCAAAGGTCGAATAGGTAGCACGTAAATCAATTTTGTCGCAAATTTTAGAAGAAATGCCAGACATGAAAAACTAGCAAAAAAAAAACGGAATAAGGCCAGAGAAAAAAAAATGTTGTTCATCGGATTTTGTGGACCAAGTCCCAGGAGCGGCGAGCGATTTTTTTAAATTTGTTTAAGCCGAAGGTAAACGCGGTTCTCTGGCATTTTTGCACAGATGCAGACAAGGCAAGATAATTGTTTCCCTTTTTACCAGAAATATCTAAGACAAGAAACACTGATACTGGTAGCTGGATTCAATACTATATTTCCCAACAATAACATAGGCCATTACATTCACAGTAGTGTTTGCACAACATATTCTGAGTATTCTCGACCGCAGACATCCGGGAACTTGCGGATTTCCACGTCATTTTTGCGTCACACTACCGTGAGAACACAATATTAAAGTGTGGATTTTTCAACCTTTACACCAGTATTCAAAGTTTCAACAATATGCCAATGATAAACACGAAGTTCTGTCCCTTGTCACATAATTTCAGCATTGTTCACTGTCCTGTATAGTCAAACCCCAATTCACCTCACTCGCGTGCGTGAGGTGAAAGTGACGTCACTTTGCGGTCAAGAATTTCAACATTCTCTCAGAATAAAACTGAAATGTACAGCAAATCACTGAAATCCAACAATTCAGTATTGTCCTTTAATATTGTCCTGGTGGGACCTAGCATCTGATTCTTTTTCATTTTACTTTGGCCCCATGTTTTGGCCTCTTTACCACTGTCTCTACACATTTTACACAATGGTCTAACAACACTGTACTGTGATCGGAGTGCAGTTATATAGTCATCATTCAGATCGTACTTTAACATCGACGCAACCATGTGTTTTGTCAGTACCTTAAATTTTTATACTTCCGATGCAATTTTCATTCAATCAGATGCACCGTCCATCTGCTGTCACGATCTTGTTGAACAAATCGCCGAACGTAATATCAGGACAAACACTGAATAGCGTCTTTGGAACTAACTGTTGGCCATCACGTCGAATGTTGGCGATCAAATTAATACTCACGATGTGACATGTACTAAACCTTTACAATACGAGTAAATTTCTGGCCAAATCGACCCACTTTGCGCCATGATTCGCCAAATTCAGACGTCACAACGTGTTGGCAGTCAACTAAGTCCAAACACGTCGGAAGTCTCATTCAAAATCCCGTGCCCCCGAAAACCCGACAAAGTGTAGGGCGCCACCAGTGGCAGTACTAAAATTTTCTGTAATGCGGAAGTAAGAATTTGCCGTGATCAAAAAAAAATCCAAGTATGCCAAAGTAGAAGCGGCGATTCCGATGAACAATTCATTTTTTCTTCCTGGCCAAATTAACATGTATATTAAAATGTAGAAATGAAACATATATTAATCATTTATCGAAATTATGTCCTTCAATTACCAACTTTATGTCGTGCAGTTTGTCAATACATCAGAAGCTCATTCTGGTGTTTTTATATCGCAACAACTCAAGAGGAGTGGTGCTTTTGTTGTTGTATTGCACAATCAAACATGGCGGGGGAGAGTCCTGTGTTATCCGTCAGTTCTACGGATTGTGCCTGCCTGTATGCTTGCAGCTGCACCCGAAGTATGAACGTCTTAAATTGATTAGAGTAGAACGCGCCTCGGTATGAGATATTCAGACTCTCGAATGTTCACTCATGACCATGACTACGTATTTTTGATCTGCTACTTGTGGGGGATTCATTTTGAAGCTCGTGTAGTAATTGGGGGCTCGAACGACTCATTTTCGTGAAAAAAAGAAAATTGTATACATGTAACTCCCAAATTTGGTGGCAGAGTGATGACGGCCATTTTGAATTTTAAGTGTTGGGAAATATTGGTTAATTCGTTCCCCTAGTACCAAATATTGTACTTTGATCCCTGGTTTGCATTCGGTAGTGGTTTAATTTAATATTTCGTTTGGAAAGTTTGGGAAAAAAAAGTTTGATTCGAGGCGAGAGCTACCTTAAAGTACAGTTCGTTCACTTTCTGAATGATCGAATTGCGCAATATATACAAAGAAGTGTAGTCGTTCTGCTTGAAGCCAAATCGGAAAAGGGTCACTAATATTACACCTGACATTTGACATTTTAAATATTTTCATAAGTTTAAAGTTTCTTATTTATGTCACATCTGCACGTATACCAGTCATAGTCGCCTGGGGCCTTTCAATTATTGGATCGAATCCAAACGGCCCGTTTAATATCAATGTCACGATCCCATCCTATGAATTGCTCGTCTCGTATTTCATGTGCTTGTCAGTAATAACGGTTGGATGTCGAAAAATTAGTCACTCTGATATCTGTACATATGTATAACGACTGCCATATATATATATATATATATATATATATATATATATATATATATATATATATATATATATATATGATATATGTGTGTGTGTGTGTGTGTGTGTGTGTGTGTGTGTGTGTGTGTGTACTATGTATCCTTCACGTATCCTTTCACGGATACGTGACATGATACTATGTATCCTTTCACGCTTCCATAGTTACTGCTGCAAATTTTTGATCCGCATTTTCCATGTAATTCATTGATAAATTTCAGCCCATACAGTAAATGTGTCAAATTACCAGGTATTCGGGAGTGACCCGATTAGTTGCAAGACAACTATTTTTCACTCTCGTTTTTCCTACACATATCAACACTTTCTCCATGTAACTGTCTTTGTGAGTGTGCCTTTTCACACATTTTCGAAAAGGAAATAAACCATTACTATTATTATCCTTGTAAACAACTGATGGAATCCTTAAATTGAACTTGTATGTCCTTCTCTACTTCTATGCTAATTGTCGCTCTCTATACTATGCATTATTATTATTATTATTATTATTATTATTATTATTATTATTTTTGCTGTAATTGGAAAATATCTAATAACATAAAGAAGGCAAATGTAATTGTATTTAACAAAGTAAGCTTAATCATCTTGTAAAAGGAGTAACCCTTACTCACAATGGAATAGCGCTTGACTTAGTGAAAGAATACTGTTATCTTGGTTTCGTCATTACTCCAAATGGTACGTAGATTCAAAGGTAATTTTCGTACGGTAATCTTAAATTGAAGGCAATGAAAGCACTTTTTAACCTTCGTAAAGGACCGTTCAGTTTTTACGGCCGGGGGCGGGGGGGGGACAAAATCCGGGGGGTCATCGTTCTTTTGGAATCCGCGAAGGGAAAGTCATCGCTTTTTCACTGGTAGGAAAGGGGGGGTTCACCACATTTTCAAAAATATAATACCTACAATAAAGTTCACTTTATGCAATGGCCATGATCGACCCTCTTTACCGGCAGGCCGCCTTCGGCGGCCCACTTCAATAAATATACTATATATATTACCCATGACCCCTCTAAACGGCCAGACGCCTTTGGCGGCCCACTCCAATTAGGTTTATTTCATGCAATGGCCATGATCGACCCTCTTTATCCTGTGGCGGCCCACTACAATAAATTGACTTTATTATAATACCCGGTGACCATCTTAACAGCCGGACGCCTTCAGCGGCCCGGTCCAGTAAAGTTTACTTTATGCAATGGCAATGATCGACCCTCTTAACCAGCAGGCCACCTTTGGTGGCCCACTAGAATAAAGTTGACTTCACGTAATGGCCCATGACCCTCTTAACCGGAGGGCTGCCTTTGACGAACCACTCCAATAAAGTTTACTTTATACAATGTCCATGGACATAAGTTGTCTATGGAAATGAAGTTATAAATTGCCTTACAGTCGTCCTAATTAACAGACGTTGGCATGGATGTGGAGAGAAGTTTGTGCACTGGCATCTCTGCTACACGAAGAAAGTGCGCCGCGTACCGGATTTCAAATCCAAACCGTGCGGTTTGACATAACGATTTGGTTATTTTTCAGCGGGGGGCGGGGGTAATCCATATTTTTTGTCTGACCAAGGGGGTCATCTTTTTTTCACGTAACATTAGCACTTTTTGATACGTTAATTGTACCTATTATGACTATTGGCTGTGAAATATGGGGGCATGAAATTAATGACAAAGTTGATTGTCTTGATGATGCCAGTATCTCTTTCTATAAATTCATTCTAGGAGTTTCTAAACATGCCTGAAATGCTGGTGTTTTTGGAGAGCTTGGTAGATACCAAATTCGGTTTAGAGTTATATTAGACATGCTCAAGTACTGGCATACACTGGTTTTGACCGATGACATTTTATTTAAGTCTGCATACATATCATCGATGGTCTGATTTTGTGTATAACATATGTAGTTGCTTGTGTTGAAATATTAGTCCAGTCAAAATAGGGTTAGACCACCACAAATTGCAACAGAATTTTTTTCTTCGGAATGCATTTCAGAGAGGTACCCAGAACAACATATTAAAAGTTTACTCGAATCCACCTTGGGGAAATATGTCTAATTTGCATAAATCAAATATGGCGGCCAACCGTCCAACAAAATAACATAATTTGCTATATATCGCATGTTAAACAAGCTATTTCAGTGATTTCAAAGTCTGACACTAGTAATTTGGCCCAGGGAATTATTTTGGAGGTATAATGTTCCTTATAGGTACTTTCCTAATTTGCATAATTCCAATATGGCGGCCAACATTCCTACAAAGGACATTTTCGGTCATATACCACGTATTAAACAAACTATTTCAGTGATTTTAAAGTTAAAAGTATATTTCTTTGGCAGGGAAAAACGATTTTCGAGATGCTATGATTTGCATAGGTAATTTGTTAATTTGCATAAATCCAATATGGTGGCCAACATTCCTACAAAGGACATTGTCGGTCATGCATCACGCATTAAACAAGCTATTTCTTTGATTTTAAAGTTTTAATATTTTTCTTGGGTATGAAGAAACACTTTTAGTGGCTCAATTTTTACAAAGGCCCTTTGATAATTTGCATAAATTAATTATGGCTGCTATATTAATGCCCTGTTGCCGCTTCTAATATAAATAACGGTTTGGTATAGTTTTTAGCACTAGGAAACTATCAAGAAGAAACTGTTAAGTCCTTGGACATTCATTTTTAAAATTTTTGATTTTTCTGTATATGACGACTGTTAATGTTAATGAATGTTAGTCTTTTGAATGATATGTTCTCTTTTAAAATATAACATTGAATTCATCTGTGTGTGGCATTTTCGTAATTTGTAAGGGTGTTTAACACTCTACAGTGTCAAAGCATGTAATCTGTAATGTTTACTGTTAAAAAAAGGAGTGTTCAAAATCTTTAGTTTTAATTTAGACTGAACCCCCTTCTTATGGATGGGTGCATCTTTATAAGATCGCTTAGATGATAGGCAAGAAGTCATCACACATACCAGCAAAATACAATAAACACAACAAAGCTTAAAAAAAAACAGAAAAAATGATATGACCGAAATAAAAAGTGTCGTAATACTCACAAATTGAAACTTAGCACTATTGCAAACAATGTCAGATTCATAAAAACTTTCTGGACACACAAACTCAAAAAAATATGAAAACTGCATGCTTTAGCAAAGACTTACAATTAATCCAGACACAGAATTCAACTATTACACAATACAAAGAAGTACATCTTGAGTCATTTTTCCAAGTGTCATTTTTGCATGTTTGTATCGTGTAACAGTTGGATTCTGTTGGGCTAATGAGTTGTTTGAATTAATTTTAAGTCTTTGCTAAGCATGCAATTTTCAATTTTGTGAGTTCGTGTGTTGATCAAGTTTTTAAGAGTTTGACATTGTTTGCATCAGCGCTAAGTTTTAATTTGTTTCTATTGTGGCATGTGTTATTTTTGGTCACATTATTTTATTTTTTGCATTGTTATTATCTTTGTTGTGTTTATTGTATTTTGCTGTTACATGTGATGACTTCTTGCCTATCATCTAGGGGGACGTATCAAAGATGCACTCGTCCATAAGGAAGGGGTTCAGTCTAAATTAGAAACTAAAGATTTTGTCCACGACTTTTTTAAAACAGTAAACATTAAAGATTACATGTTTTAACACTGTAGAGTATAAAGCACCTATAAAAATCACAAATAATGCCGTACACAGATGAATCCAATGTTATATTCAGAAAGAGATTATTATTAGATGACTAACAATCATTAACGGTTGTCATATTTAGAAAAATCACAAATAATTAAAATTGCATGACTTTCTTACAACTCAATAGTAAACGCACATCAACATATACGTATTTTAATCCGTTCGGAAGTCATATATGTAAGTCTACCAAATTTGCTTTAACATTCTTTTCAAAATACAATATATTTATGGGGTATTTTAACGAATTCAGGTATCACAGACATCTATTAAAGTAAACTTTTATTCGTAAATGGATCGTTATTGTATGTAAATTTTCTATATTTTTAAAAATAAATGTTCAAGGCCTTAATGTGGAGCTGCACGTTGCCAACACAGTTTTTTCGAAGGAATATTTCTCATCTAAGATAACAAGGAAACCCTTACAAACTATTTTGTGAAATTTAATATTTCACTTGAAACAAGAGTATATCTTCATTCTAAAATGGCATGGGCTGAACGACTGACACTCAAAAAGTGCTTAAAATCATGGTTAGCAAAATAAAAATGCCTCTAATTCAAAATGTAAGAATTTTATTGCAAAACAAAATAGTTGTTTTGTTATACAGCATTTAAAAACATAATGTGAAAATTTCAGAAAATATGACCCAGCTAGAACAGAGTTATATTCTTTGGAAATCTTGAAATTCGGATAAAAGGGAAGCAGGAATTCGGGTGATTTGCATACATTTGCATACATTAACCTTCTATATCATGCAACTAACGACTGCTTGCCAAGCTAAAAGGTGAACCTAACCAATTTTTAATCTTGGGTTAACAAATTAATAAAAATTTGAAGAATATTTTCAAAATACAGTGCGTTGGGTGCTGTGCCCTCTTGACAGTTTTTTCTTGATATTCCTATTCCTAAAAACTCTACCATAACCTTATTTATATTAGAAGCTATTTGGGCATTAATTCGGCAGCCATATTTAATTTCTGAAAATCATCAAAATTCTTTTAAAAACATTGAACCACAAAAGGTGTTTCTTCATGCTCAAGAAATATAATTAAACTTCAAAATGGCTGAATGATAGATTGTTCAATACATTTTATGACAGAAAATTTCTTTTGTATTGGATTTATGCAAATAACGAAGTGCCAACGTAAATCATTGCACCTCAAACATCATTTGACCATGCCAAAGAAATATTCTTTTAACTTTGAAATCACAGAAATAGCTTGTTTAACCCTTTGACTGCTGTAATTTTTACACCAAATTTTAATGCGATATTTTACCAATTTCTATGAACATTTCTGTACGTTTTTCATAATTTGGACCAAATGGATATCATTTTTCAGCAGCTACAGATTTTAATCAAAATTTTGGCAAAAAGCAGAAAAATTGACAGTGGTACATTTTATAAAGTTGACAAAAATAGACTTTGGCGCCAAAAGGGTTAATACGTGGTATATGACAGAAAATGTCTTTTGTAGGTATGTTGGCCACCATATTGGAATTATGCAAATTAACAAATTAGCTATGCAAATCATAGCATCTCGAAAATCGTTTGTCCATGCCTAAGAAAAATACTTTTAACTTTAAAATCACTGAAATAGCTTGTTTAGTACGTGGTATAAGACCAAAAATGTCTTTTGTAGGAATGTTGGCCGCCATATTGGAATTATGCAAATTAACGAGGTGCCTATATGAAACATTATACCTCCAAAATGATTCCCTGAGCCAAATAACTAGTGTCAGACTTTGAAATCACTGAAATAGCTTGTTTAATATGTGATATATAGCCAATTATGTTATTTTGTTGGATGGTTGGCCGCCATATTTGATTTATGCAAATTAGACATATTTCCCCAAGGTGGATTCGAGTAAACTTTTAATATGTTGTTCTGGGTACCTCATTAAAATGCATTCCGAAGAAAAAAATTCTGTTGCAATTTGTGGTGGGTTAGGTGCCAAAATCTCGTAGATTGACTGGACTATATATGCACTTCTGAGCTTGTACCAATCTTTGGCTTTGCTTGGAAACACAGTGACATCTGTTCTCAGCGATGCCTCTATCAATGTCAGCGGTAGCTGCTCTGTTTGTAAGAATGACAAAACTTGCCAAAGGATTCTAGTTGCGATTCATGTCTGACATCGAAGGCCTGACAGACTATCAATCAATTCGTCTGCAGAAGTTAATATCTAAGCGCCAATATTCAAAATATTCTTACTCTCCAGCGCTTCTTGGCTAAACCACATCGTACGCTCCAGCATTCTGAAAATATCTGTACGGTACCGATACAGATTTTATGGCCTGCATGCATCTTGCAGAAGAGTCTGCAGCGAGAATGCTCAAACCGTATGATCTGAAGACACCATGGCCGAAACGTGAATATTTTATCATATATCCAATACAGTTTTCGAGCTAGGCAAATGAGAGTTTTATCGCGATGTTTAGCTCACATGCTCATACACGTGAGTAACTGTCTGACTAATGTCTTTCAGTCCGTGTGTCCGTCTGACTGTCTTGGTGCTTGCCTGTCTGTGTGTCTGTCTGTTGGCGCGATATCTCAAGACAGATTATTGGACTGGAATCAAATCTGGTTCATAGATTCTGTTTGGGAATGGCAAGAACTAATTAGATTTTGGTGTGTGTTGCTTGGATAACTGATGTTATACCACTCTCCGCCTAGTGCCCATTGTTCTAACCATGCTCTCTAATTTCCATAACCGAATATTTTATTATATACCACCTGGCTTCCTTTTGTTTAAAAAGTGTCCGATTTACAAGTTCTTTTGTTTAAAAGTGTCCGATTTACTAGTAAATCGGACAGTTCTTTTGTTAAAAACTGTCCGATTTAATAGTAAATCGGACACTTTTAAACAAAAGAACTTGTAAAATGGACACTTTTTAAACAAAAGAAAGTCACGTGGCGACGAGTAAAAAAACCCAAATGCGAGACATTATACCAGAAGAAATTTATTTCACCATTAAGTACAGAGTAAAGACACTTTAAAAGAATCACCGGACTGAATTAATTTTGCACGACTGTACATCTCAAAATCAATTACAGGTCACCGTGAAATATCGGCATTGATTGCAAATATCACTTCTGTGTTAAGGTTATTGTTATCACGATCATTCGAAGCTGAAATTTAAGACTTCAAAGTCAGTTGTCAAACACTGAATGTGGAGACTTCAGTCGCCTTTGGTAAAGTTAAATCTAGCTACAGGCAAACACACGGGCAGTACCACAGTCATGTGGATCTAGACATATTGTTTGTTTGTACTTGCAGTTTCTGTTGCGCCTTTCTCTGACGTGGCTGTGTAGCTTGGTCTTCCGATTGTGGCCGTTAGCACTGGCGTGACAGGGGACTTGTCTTTTCCATCTTTGACTTTGGTAGTTGAAGTGCACCGGATACAGCTTTCATTTGTACTTCATCCGCCATATCGAACTACGTAGAGCGACTCGGCAATTGCATGTATGCTGCTCAAAGTTTTCGACCCAAATGAGCAAAGCGTGACTCTAACGTCGATCTGCAAACACCTTTTCACTTCATTCAACCAACCAACCAATCAAGCAAATCCATACAATTCAAATAAAACCAGGTGCTAAACCACGTCATCGCACTACAATAGCAACACATGTCAACTTTGTTTTATCCAATCATGGGTTGTTTCATTCAACAAGGTGTCAAAACGCGTCAATGTTTTCCTGCCAAAGTTTCAACGTGCACTGCACTAAAATTACAAATAAAAACTTTCGGGGTGCAAACAAGGCTTTAAAACTCGGCAAATTCGTGGTATAACACGGTAAGCGAACTCGTAGTCGGCGGTTTACGGAATTTAACGGTACAGTTTGCCATAAAACTCCTCGGCCCTGCGGGCCTCGGAGTTTTACTGGCAAACTGTACCGTTAAATTCCGTAAACCGCCTCCTACTCGTCCGCTTACCTATAGTTAATTTACAAAATTATTTGTTCAGAAATCAGATATTCTCAGATTGACAGTATCATATCTTATGAATCTTCTTACAAATGTTAATCAAGGAACCTTGGCAGATTCCAAAGTCATATAGAAGTTTTATGAAGGTGACACTTGTCATTTGTATATATAATAAACTTTTCTCATCGGGGATATGTATCTAGATTGACTCGCCCGAAGTCGACGAAACTTGATGTACATTGAAGAATACTATGATTGTGATAGTTATGTTATATTATAAAATTAGTGAAAGTGGTTCAGAATTTATATATCAGCTCATCACAAAACTGTACATTCAACGAAATTTCTTATTTAGGGATATATCTCTGGATTTACTCATTCGAAGATGTTTGCATTGAAGATACTATGATATAACTATAGCAAAAGTCGCTTAGCGCTTTTATATGTTACTCAGTATATTTAACGACATTTTGTAACAGCTATGGATTGACTCAACTGAAGTTGGCGGTATTTGCTGTGTATATTGAATGTACTAGGATTATGCATTAAGAAGTCATTTAGCATTGTTACATCAGCCAATTATCGGTTTGCTTAATTAGCTAACTTTTCCAATTCTGCTCACTAGACAGGAAGGGTTCAGCCGAGCTTGATGAAACGTACTCTGTCTATTGACGAGATAAGGACATAGTAAAGTGGACGATATTTTGTATTTTTGGTCAGCTGATTGTTTTCATATTTGCCAATCAGGGACATTAAACCAAAAGTGGATAGATCATGCTTTGTAACTTGATTTTACATTGACAGAACAGAAGCGTAAGGCATTTAATCGCATCTTTTGTGTCGAGATCAGTTATTTAGTAATTTTGCATATCAGCTGAACTGCCCTAATGTGTGATATTTATTTCAACCAGAGGGATTGACAAAAATCAACGAAAGCGCTAGTAATTTTAATGATAATGTTTTATAATTATAGTGAAAGACATCATACATTTTTTCGTCATCTAATTGATTATTTGCATATTAAATGGTCAGTCAACATTTAGCATAAAGCGATAATATGATGATACTATGATATGGTAGATGTACCAGGAATTGAATATTTTTATTTCAGTTCATCAAAAATTTGTATACTTCATGATATTTGCAGTTCAAGCTATACTTCAATGAATATTGTTGACAATGTTGACCATGAAAATTTTATGGCAATAATTTCAAGGAAATCTGTAAATTTACAGACAATTTACACATGGAAGCATTCACAGTTCATATCTGGCAGGGTTTAAAAGTCAGGAATAGAAAAAAATTCCAAAGTAAACTAAACAAACGAAAACGGGTAACCAATGACTAGCCCATGAATATATAATGTACTCATTATCAAAGTCTTAAGCGTCTGATTAAGGCAGGGTACACGACACATCAGTTGTACATAAGGCCAATAAAAACAAAGAGTTTGTTTTTCATAGACATATTGCAAAAAAAATAATGCGATGACTCGGATTTCTTCTCAATTTTTTGTTCTTAAACTAACAAGAACGCGCGAAAAACATGAAAACAACAGAAATGCGCGCAGAAATATAAAAAATTCACAGCAATGTTGCTTTAGTATTTTTGTATACACTATAGCAACATTTCTGCAGTTTGACTTTTAGTGCAGCAATGAACAGTTTTGACAGCTTAATAAAACAGTGACATATGTGTACAGTTCTGAATGGAATGTTAGTGTCAGTTATTTTGTTTAAAGTTCTGTTTCATACAGCACTGTGTTATGCACTATCGTCGCGTATTTCTGCATTTTTTTAATTTTAAATTGATTTCCTCATGGGCAGAAAAAAAGGATGACGCGGCGGGCCTATATTGACGCGTGCGAGGATGAGAAACAAACTTTTTATTTTTCTTGGCCTAATGAAAATGGCTACCTGATCATTCTCTTTCACCAGCTCATATGTCTGACACAGTTTCCATATTAAAGTTGTTTTCCTCGCAGACCACCATTGGAGAAGCTTGATACCAAAAATGTGCGTGATGTCAATGACAAAGTCATTGTGATGTAAGGGACATTATTTGTATCTTTTGACCATATATTGTTGCAAACGAGTTGTTGATAATGTTGTTCGACTTACTGAAAGATGTCTAAAAAAACGGTCGACCATACACAACTTCCATCCCGTTTGCGTACACTGTATAGAAAAACCTTGGGTCTGAGGTTTATGGTGGGCGACTTTTAATCTCAGAGTTGGCAAGGTTGACCTGCGATCAGACCACACTGCTAACTGCTATATCTAGGCCGCTGTAAGCATCCGCGTGTAAAAAAATAAACCACGCGAAGTGAAAGTCGAAAGCGCAGTATTGCAGTTTCGGGATTCCCTGTTACTGATGCCGTTTGCTCTATTATATTTTGACGGTCAGTTTTTCATGGAGATCTTGACGGCCAATCCTGCTCTTAGATACACTATTCTTTGTTGCTAGAGAGCACATTTTATAATGGGCATTTCAAATGCCTACAAGCTGCAAGAAGCCGACGACAAGGCCTATAATGGCGGATTTTTTTCGTCTCGCTTGTTCCTCCATATGCATATGTAGACTAGCCCAAAGCCTGTGGGCATAGAAATGTAAAAAATAGAGTAAAATGAAGAGATAAACTTCAGTAGACAGTCACGTTATTGTCGAGGTGATCGCGAAATTGAAGCAATGTACTCTGGCGACTGACACGTAAGCTTACATTATGTAAGCTTACATTGTTGCGTGAAAGCTAGTTATACGTGGCAGGGCCTTGAAATCGCTGGCAGCACCTCGGTTGCGACGTGCAGTTTCTCCACCAAAAACAACCAATTTTTAATCCCAAACTTGCATTGAGTTTCGTTTTCGAGCACCCCCACCTCGCCTGGGTACACGATCAGCCCTGCGTACAGGTCTGTGTGTTCCCGGCGTTATACGGCCTCAACACCGTATAACGCCGGGAACACACAGACCTGTACGCACGGCTTTGGTACACGAAGTGCTCAGCTGCGCTTCTAAACTTACGCAAAGCCCACTTTTGGGAGTGGGTATATAGGAGACACGGAGACCGTAAGCGACGTATAGGGTCTCGACAACTGTCATTGCAATGTACTCACTTTTCGTTCGAAATGCGATACAACTGATACAAATAATTACACGATGCACAGCGAATAACAGCATTCTGAAAACAGATCTTGTGTGTCGAGAGGTGACTCCAATCGCGAACAGTATCAATGACAGTGCTCGCTCGGCACGGTGTCACGACGATATCACCGATGGTACACCGTGCACTGTTCTGAGCTCAAGCAGCTCCAATGAATGTAATTATTGCATGTTTTCGTATTACAGAGTTGAATGGTTGTTTTTCTTTCTCTGTATTGTTCACTTACATTTGTAACACATCTTGATGTACCATGCTATACTCTCTGTTAGTAAAATAAAGATTGATTGATTGATTGATTGATTGATTGATTGATTGATTAATTGATTGATTGATTGATTGATTGATTGATTGATTGATTGATTGATTGATTGATTGATTGATTGATTGATTGATTGATTGATTGATTGATTGATTGATTGATTGATTGATTGATTGATTGTTCAGTCCGAGTGCGATGTTTCCAAGTTCAACAAGTGATCATGTCGTGTTTGTAAAACGAACCAACGTAATGGCAAGAAAATGCCCTAAAAATCTTCAAAATTGACGAAGATTTGCTAACTATCAAATGCACAGAAAATGCATTACTCTTAGTTTTACCATTGACCCAATTGCGTCTATGGTTTTATTTGTTCACAGTCCGTGTCATCGATACTAAAATCATACTTACAAGCCAATGCCTTGCTTGGTTTCACTATTTGACAGTAGTTTGTGAGTATCCATTGTGCTGAAGTTGGTGTGTAGGTCACAGGCCGTTCACGTTCCAGCTGTACTTTGATGGTTGACGTATGCGTAGTAATATTGGTCATGTGCTTGGGTTCAATAATGGCGGTTGGTTCAATTCGCCCTTACCAACATTGAACCTTGCCGTAAAGAACAAGAATGTGGTTTTTACGAATCCTTGGTATCCGAGCATAGTCACAATTTAGGTTTCCTATTGGTTTGACCAGGGATTTCAGTCATCGGAAAAATGAAAAAAAAAGTCAAAAGATACAAATAATGTCCCTTTAATTGACGTTGTGCTGGTGTGATGAACTGTAATCTTTAATGTCCCCTAGTTCAAAGTTGCCGAGGCTATCATGCTTGAGTATCATCTTATGAACAGGAATGCATATGGTCGTAGAGAATTGTGCCATCCAATGGCTACCTTGCTGTACGATTTCGCATTCGTTGGCCTGTGTGACTTCTGCCAGTCTATTAATAAGTGCTTAATGATTATACACAACAGCAATGTGGCACTACTGATATGATCACTGTTTGTCTGTTTACAAAATGTTTTCCCCATAACATACCGACAGAACTGGAGTGAACTGATAGGTAGCTAATGACATCATGTTTTTAGCATTTGTGAGTATCGCAGCATCTTAATTCCACAGTATCTGAAAATTGAGGTCGCGTTAATGTAGAAAACGAGGAAAGTATGACATCGCAAACATTACGTTAAGAATATCACTGTTAAAGTGCTTAGCATCCCATCACATCGAGTCAGATACCCTTACGAAGAACCATGTAATCTGTGCAATGCACTGGTCATTGAAGAACTAGTAAACGTCGAAAGCCCTCTGTCTTCTGTCATCAGATGTAGACGACATTTATATCAAATATGAGAAAATCATGAAGATGTTATTAACTTTTAAATATAAAATACTGGTGACAGATGTCGTTATCAAGAATATTATTTCTTCGATGGTCCCGTGACTTTTTAGTTTCGGGGATGGAACGTTTGATATCGATGCTCTTGAAAACTGACCAACGTGTACGGACGCATCCGAAATCCAGTCAGCATACGATCAGCACGCGGCACGTAAACAAGCCCTCGGCTTGTTGTCGGTTCAGAGAGGAAATGGTGGTGAAAGCTCAAGCTGTGATTACTCTCAGAACCCAAAGGCTTTTCCCTTGATTTTGCTCATTCCGCGCGCCATTGCGATATTCACCAATTGCATCAAAATGATATGCAGCAATGTTACAAAAACTTATACTTTAATTGCTGTTTTATCATATTTTTCATGAAACTCACAATCTAATTATCACTATCGTGCTTTTCTATGCAATTTAATTATGCTCTAAGTGCATACCGACAAACCCATTTTTCTCTCTTCCTCGCTGTTCCACACTCAGGAAATGCCAAAATGCAAGCGGAGCCCCGCATAGTAAACCGATTGGACGTTGCATGGTAGTAACGATGTGTCAATGACCGGCTATTTACTTACTGCACAGTTGAGAGGTCGTCATTGTAGCATGTGTTTGCATGTGTTTTATCACTTCAAAAGTGACAGCACATGGTTGAGGCAGATGTGAAATTTCGGGATACATGCATCACATTGAAGTCTCTTAAAACATCTCCTCCAAGGAGATCGCATGCCTGACGCTGGACTTGCATGTAGACTAATTAGCGTTCAGGGCTGATTTCCAAATTTCCCCGCTCTCATTGTCCAACATTGGCAGATAAATTCCATGTTATATCTATCTATCCACTAAAGCCCTGCGCCAATGTTGATAAACTGGGCATTTTCGATATCGATGTCCAAGTGTTCAGAAGTGTTGATTTATCACCCAGATCGCGAGTTAAGAATGTACGAGATGTGTATCTGGGGCAACCGTTTGTGTACTGTGCTATTAACGTTTAGCATTTCATTTTACAAAAGCTGGTATTCGTTTGCTGGCTTCAATGGTTATATCTGTCTGTATCTTTGATAATGTTTTGTGATAGCCTCTTCGTCGACCCAAATTCCGATCTTTTGGTCTCTCTGCAATCGAATCCTGCATACTCGATATTTGCTATCCAAACGATTTGTACGTTCGTGCCGTCCACTTCAATGCAAAAGATGACACAAAAATCCGTCACAAGACTGTTCCAATAACTCAACCCAATTTGGTGACCTCTGGCCAACAAGACCGTCAGAGATATTTGTCAAACTGTAAAATAATGGTATTATATTTTTGCTTTTGAGTTTAACAGGATTTGAAGACTTTATTGAATCACAATGGCGGACAAGAGATCAAACAGCACTGTAGAACAGCTTTACTTGAATGCTGTGGAAAGAGGCGATATCCGTGGTGTTGAGAAGTTCTTGGAAGATAAGTCCGAATTCGACATCAACGCCATAAACACAGATGGCATGACTGCTTTGCAGCTGGCCATTAAAAGTGGCAGTGTCGGTGAGTGTTTAGCAGTTCTCACCGAGAAAAGATCATATCATTTTTTGTCGGCGAGTCGTGGGTCCACGAGGAAACAAACTTTACAAATATGTTGCCCTGATGACCAGTTAATATGCACAGGACAGTTGTCCGATGACAATTGTAAGAGTTACCTACGTACATACACGCATCGGACACTTACCCTGTTCTAAACAACAACCCATACTTGTGGGTTGCATGTGAACAGGTGGCCATTGTAGGGGTAACGTCCTGGGAGCGTTTCAACATACGTTAAAGACTCCTTTGCGGAGGAATGTCTTACTAAAGAAAACGATAAAACCTTGTTTGGTGGCGCTGGCTGCCAGCAGAGAGTTGAGCATGTCCCAATTAAAAATGCAGATGGTTTACTTTTAAAAATTGAAAATGGCGACCCCAGCTGAACGTTTGTGAATGGGTCACTCTTGCTGATGATGCTCACACAAAGTATTTTTTCTTCCTCAATAGAAAACACATGGAAAGTGAGGAATTGAGAACATACATTTGTAATTCACCGGATCAATTAATTTAAAATGTCCTGTTGTATTTCATTTTATTCATTATTTAGACTTTTGTGATTGTTTGCTAAGTTAACTACACACTGTAAGAGTTAATTCTCACTCCGGGACATACCCTCATTTACATTTTTATCCGGTTTTTGGAAAACTTTGCAGAAAAAATTGATAAACCACATAACAGTAGTTTAAATATATCAATGCGCCATTCCATGGTGAAAGTCGTTCCATTTTTAACGGTTTTCGTCTAATATAAACCTTAATATCTTGAGAGAAAAATGTGTGCAAGAGAGACATGTAATAAAAAGATTATAGCCCAAACAAGGGACTGTGTACCCTCGGGGCAGGAGACCATTTGCCCTCCTTACGTTGGGCAAAAAAGGTCACCTACCCTGGGCACATAGTCCCATGGTTGGGCTATAATATATATTATTTTACAATATACTAGTATGTGAGTTCCCTAAAAACATAATATTCTTACAAAGTTTCCTACTTATGAAACATATCACTGAGTAAAAATCGGACATAATTGTAAACTTCGGCCTGATCCAGTCTCATCGGGTTGTTTGTAAACTTTTACATTTTGTTTTGATTCGCAGAAATCTTGAAAGTGCTTCTTAATCACGGTGTAGATATTGGTGACTCCCTTTTCCACGCCATAGAAGCTAAATTCGATAAAGCTATTGAATTGATACTGGCTCACCCGAAGGTAAGTTATAACAGCCCTGCAGTCGTGACTTCAATCTTGTGACATTAATGCCTTGTCACACGCTTCCAAGTAAATATCCTTTCCCCCAAATGAGTCCTAAAATTCATTTTTCAAATTTGAGTCAGATTCATGTGTGTTCTGTACATTTATATCTGTGTGCTAGCGGCACTGCCAGTCATTTTATACTCAAACTTCACATTTGGTGTCATTTCGCCAACGGAGCTCCAGCTGTTATTCGTCAGACTTCTCAAAGATTACCCCTTTATGCTATATGTCAAAGTTGACACAGACAGTGAATGTCTCTCAGGTGTTTTTTATTACATGCTTCGTATATCGAACGTCGCACGGTCCATAGGATTCAATGGTAACTCACCGATGACGTCGCGGGCCGCATAGTCATCACTGAACTGAAAGTGAACCGGAACTGTTTTCAACTTGAAAACTTTTCGATGTAAAAGTGTGGGGAATATTTTCTGTAGAGATATTGGCCGCCGATCATTCCCAGTGACACTGAAGAAACTCACAGTTCTCGATCAACGAAAACATTGGTTTATTACGTTTAAACTCACGGTGTACAGAGCAGCACGCCGCGCCGCATCCATGTGCGTTGCCATTGTAGGTTTCAAAAAGAATCATGGGAAATCTGGTAGTAATGAGAATTTAACCCTAGAATCACGACAAAATAACACAAATAAATTCAACTATGAAGCAACTGTTGCCGGAACTTTGTAACAAATATGTCCATGTTAAGACAGACCGCGCAAATAAATCATAGTACACGTACAGTAATGAGAGTCCTGAAAATGTGCATTTCGGTCAAAGTTCATCCATAGCCTGCATATAGATTCTCATGGCTGTGTCCAAGCTCTAGAAAAGTATCTGTTGAGCGAAGTTTTTATGTCATGCGCAGTAAGTGTTCAGAGCATCGACTGTAGTATATAATATTTTGCCAAATTTCCGGAATCATGATAAACGCCATAAACAACAAAAAACAAAATTAAGTTTTGGTCTAAACAACAACAAATACAAACAATAAAGTCAGGAGGTTTACCACACCCTCCCCATATTAAAGTTACTTAAAACACTAATATAATATATAGTCTGGTTAATCACAGGGTCAGCTTCTGGTTCAGCTATAGTGCCAACCCCTGTTGCGTCATTAGTTCTGTTGATTTCCAGATCACACACCAACTGGATTGGCCTCTCAACAACATAGCCACTGCCTGTCTGGATCTTGTATCACTCCATTCTTACCCACTATGTTGTCTACAATCCGTCCTATCTTCCAATTTGCTCGATTCTTGGTCGTGTCCTTGAGTAGAACAATCGAGTTCTTTCTTGGTACTCCTGATCCTTTGCCTCAATCCTCTTGCTGTATCGTTCCTCCAAAGCATGAAGGTACTCATTCAACCAACGTTTGCAAATGTTTTCTCTGCAGGATCATAAGTACTTCAGCCGCTTGCTCATCACATCTCTCGAGTCATCCATGTCATCGATGCTCTCCTCCAGAAACCGCACTGGTTGTCCACGCAACAGCAGGTTTGGGGTGATCACTGCTTGCTCGAAGTATTCTTCCATGTAGCACAATGGTCTGTTGTTCATGAACGTCTCCACATCGAGCAGAACTTCCTAAACCTCTTCAAATTTCAGTAGCGCTCTTCCTATAGCTTTCGACAGACTTCTCTTCATGATGCCAATGAGTCATTCAAAGAATCCACCCCACCATGGAGAACGTGACATGTTGAACTTCCATTCTATGTTATCTGTTGTCAAATAGTTGAACAAATCTTCATCCTTATGCAACGTGGACAACCACCGTTTGGTCGCGATGAAGGTCTTGGCGTTGTCGCTCACCATGACACTTGGTGATCCTCTGCGTGCAACAAACTCCTTCAACTGTCGCTTGAATTCATTCACAGACAGGTCTCTGCAAAGCTTGAGATGGACAGCTCTGGTGCTGGCACACTTTTCTGATTTGTACATGAGTGACCCTGCAAAGTCCACACCTGTCACATCAAATGGCTCAGTGAATTCCGTTCCGTAGATGGGCAAGGCCGATGTAGCTGGAGAATCCAACACCTTTGCACGATACTTCGCACAGTAGCTGCATTCATGTCGTATAGATTTGACTATGGATCATAGCTTTGGGATCCAATATTTCTCTCTTACTTTACTCATTGTAGTTGCAACTCCCCCGTGCAATGTCTGAAGATGACAGTGCTCAATGATACGTCTCGCCAGGGCAGATTTTCTCGGGATAAAGATAGGGTTGTAACCTGGAATTCTTCCTTGACACCTCAGTATTCCATCTTCATCTACTGCTAATGTGACATCTGAAGTCATGTCGTTTGTTTGCTGTGTTATGTGGGTCCATACCTTCTCTGATGCTGTGATCTCTGATTTAGTGAGTGGTCCCACTCGTCTCATCCTCTTGCAGCCATCTATGAAATGCTTCATATATGACGTTATGCGTAGAAGCTTCCAGAATTTGAACTTGCTCAGAAGCTCTTGTGACCATGCTTTCGTCTCATGCTGAGTTGCATCTTCCAGTAGAAGCATAACTTCTCTTTTCTTCGTTGATTTTTTCTCTGACTTGACTCCCTCTGACTCTGAAATCTCTGGTTGGACTGGTCTGTCACCTTCTCTTGAGAGCCAGCTTGGCCCTTGTAACCACACCATCCCGAGTCGACTTGGTGCCGACCTTCTAGTTCCCAGGTCGCTTGGATTTTCTGCTGTTGGCACATATCTCCACTTAGACTCTATCAGCCCGCCAATCTTCTTGACCCGATTGCGCACAAATGTTGACCATTCTCCATGATTAGACAGCCAGTATAAAACAGTGGTGCTGTCTACCCAACTGTGACAAGCCTTGATACGGAAATTGGACAAAGCTTTGCTGACATTATTCTGTAGTTTGGCTAGGGTATGTGCGGCAATCAACTCCAACCTTGGTATGCTCATATGTTTAGGAGCAATTCTAGCTTTAGCTGTGAGTAGATTCTGGCTGACCGGTGTTGAGTTCTCATATGCAATGATGTATATTGCAGCACAAACAGCAGTCTTGCTTGCGTCCGCAAATCCATGCATCTCATAATGTGTTGGGTTGCCAGTGAACACACAGCGTGGCACAGTTATGGTTGGTGTACGCTGCAAGCTGTTTATCCACATCTGCCATTTCCGTCGAATTTCATTTGGAATTTCCTCATCCCAATGTAGCTGAAGAAGGCACACTTCACTGAAGATCAATTTCGCAGTGATAGTAACTGGAGAACTCCATCCAAGTATGTCAAAGATGCTGTTGATATCAGCTAACATCTTCCTTTTCATGATTGGATCACTGCTTTTCCGACATGATTCAAAACTGATCGTCAATGTATCCTCCTTCATGTTCCATGAAATACCTAAAATCTTTGTCTCATTGCCAGATGTGTTGCCTACAAACCTTGTTGTGTAAGTATCTTCTTCCTTCTTGTCGTTCTCTGCGCTGAGGTGATCAATGTTGCTATGCTATTTGTGAAGATTGAAACCACCCTCTGACAGTATTTTGGTGGACTCTGCCTTGAAAGTCGCAACATCATCTTCTTTGTTTTCACCACCTTGAATATCGTC
Organism: Ptychodera flava; assembly: GCF_041260155.1. Taxonomy (NCBI): domain Eukaryota; kingdom Metazoa; phylum Hemichordata; class Enteropneusta; family Ptychoderidae; genus Ptychodera; species Ptychodera flava. The sequence continues at coordinate 14,668,790 of NC_091930.1, read as the reverse complement.
AACACATGTATCTTCCAGCAAGCCGTGTACTGTTGCTGGATATTCCTGTTCATAGTCCTCAATGTGCTTCTGCAATGTTACACCGAGAATATATGGACTTGACGTCACTCCAAAGATAACCCGTGTTAATCTGTACTCTGTCACCTCACGATCTTGTAGATTGTTGTACCACAAAACTCGCAGTGCATCCCTGTCTTGTTTGTGCACTCTGATTTGCAGGAAAGCTTTCTGAATATCTCCTGTGATACAGAACTTTCGCCTACGATTTCTTGCGATGATGTCAAACAAGAGTGGTTGTAGTGGTGGCCCCATCTCTAAGCAGTCATTGAGTGAAGGGCTTCTCACGTTGGCTCTCGCTGAGCAGTCATATACTATTCTCGTCTTTGTTGTTTCTGCCTTATCTTGAATGACGGCTTGATGTGGGACATAATGTACTGTCTCCCCTGTTTGATTGGCTGTACAGGCTCAATCACTCCCATATTGATTTGTTCTCTCATGACTTTGTCGTACTCTTCTAATCTCCCGATTCTCTCTAGTCTCTTTGTTGTGCTGTATAGTCGAGCTGTGCACAAGCTCTTATTTGTAGGAAGTGGAACATGATCTTCTTTCCATGGTAGTTTTGCTTCACAGTACCCACTCTCTGTCCTAGTGAACTATTTCTTGATCTCTTCTTAAATTGCTGCACTTTCCTTTACATCTGTGTCTTTGATGCCAAGAACATCTAGTGAGCACATTCACAGCTTCTCAAATTCTTCTTGGCTTGATCTCAAAAAGAACTGTTTCTCTGTCTGACTCTCTCTCCCTGACTGCCGTCCAGAAATTGTCCAACCCAGCATCGTGAACTCTGCTCCTGGATCCTTATCTGGGTGGGTTCCAAGGACTAGAGGTTCTGTTGTGCGAATCCTCTGGTTGTCTGCGACTCCTAAGATAATGTGAACTGGCATTGAAAGATCCGTTCTCTTCCTTGCTGAAATGTAACCGGTTGAGTCGTCTATGTTGTTTCTTCAATGCTGGAATGCTTGGGTTAGGCAGGTGGGTTAATATACCTTTCTCAGCATTCACACACTCCACATTGAATGAGAAACCATCAACTGCTAAGGACTGTAATGTGATACTGTAAACCTCAACAATCTTCCTTACAGTGCCGTACATCTGTTCAATACAACGCTGTTCTGTCTTCGATGGCTTCAAGCGCAATTTTGTGATCAAGTCTGAGCATATGTATGAACTCCCTGCACCTGTGTCAAACATGACTCGAACTTTCTCCTTTCCCACTTTGGCAATAACAGTGGCATGTAATGCTGAGGCATGATCCATCACTGAGCTCAATCCCTTTTCCACTTTGGTATTGTCCGATACATCGAGTGTTGATTTCCCTTTGTCACACATTGATGTATGATGCTTTCCTTAACAGTTCTTGCATCCCCCCTGGATCTACAGTTGACTGCAAGATGACCAAATCCTATACAGTTGAAACACATCCTGTTTCTTCTCAGTATTGCTCTCTTGGTGGCCACATCCAGTACTTTCATACAGCCGTTACTCGAATGATCTTCTGAACTGCAATACACACATTTAGTCTTGCGACCTTGTTTAGACTCTCAATTACTGCCAAGAAGCAACTTTTCTTCTTTTTTCCTCCATGACGTGTGTCTTGCTGTATCATCTCTTCTCCCTGTGGTAATCTTATCATCACCAGCTCTCAGGGGATTTCTCTAAACAAACTTTCGTAGATTTTCAACAAGCTGTTCCAAACCCCACTCTTCCCAATCATCGTCTTTTTGTACAAGAACTTCTCGAACTGGGCCAAGCTTGTCCATAAGAGTGTAGACTGAGCTTTGTGCAGTAGTCAGTTTCCCCATCGTAGTGAGAGTGCAAACTATCCTGGCAAGCCTGTTATAAAAGTCGTGAATGTCACGCAACTTGTGAATGTTGGTCACTACTGGTAGTTCCTCAAGTTCCTTTATCAAGGCTTTGTGCACCTTAATGTCCTTCCCATATGTCTCGACTAGTATTCTTTTAGCTTCCTGATATCCCTCTGAGGTATGTGGTAGCCCCAGGATATCCTCCTTTGGTTTGTCTTTCACTAGCTCTAGTAAGTAATTAAACTTACTGATTTCTGCAAGATTGGAACCATCCACCTCTACTGTAAACTGATTCCAAAAGCGTAACCAGTCCTTGTAGTCACCAGAGAATGGTGTGATTGTATATTTCTGAAGCTTCACTGCTTGTGTTGAGGGCGCTGCTGACGATGCACGCTCCCCCCTGTGGTCAACTCGTTCGGCACGACTGGCTTCAATTTGTTTCTCGAAATCTAGTTTCTGTCTATACCACTCTTCCTCTCGTCTTTGTTGGCGTTTTGCTGCCATCTCAATTTCCATTTGTTGTTGTGCTCTGTATTTTGATTGTTGCTCATTTAACATGCGCTGGATATGTAGCTCTTTTTCAAGCTTAAGTTGTACATCTCTTTCAACAGCTTCGTCCAGCTGTTTTCTGATACGCTGCCGCGCCTCCCTAAATAACTCTTTCTGTGTTGTTGTCCACTCCTTCACATGTTCTAAGTCTGACTCTGCTTCCAAGAGATATTCGGCTGTCTCGTCTTTCAATTTGTCTAATCGCTTGATCAACTCTCCTATTTGTCATATGCTGTGGTAATATCTGCCTTGTCATCACTGTTGGATAGCTCTGCGATTTCATCAACTTTGATTTCGGCAATTGCCAGCTGTCCTTTGAATCTCTCCTCGGTAATTGCCATTTTTTGTACACGTTTGTAAGCCCTGCGATCAATCGCTTATTCGACTGCCAACCTCGTAGCAACTGCATTAGTTCTGCTTTCCCACAGAAACTTTGTCTAATTTGATTGATGATGCAATGCTGTGTACAACACTATAGTAAGTCCTATATGATGTACTCACGCTCTTTCTCCCGTCGTGGTCGCCACCGTTCAGTGTGGGGAATATTTTCTGTAGAGATATTGGCCGCCGATCATTCCCAGTGACACTGAAGAAACTCACAGTTCTCGATCAACGAAAACATTGGTTTATTACGTTTAAACTCACGGTGTACAGAGCAGCACGCCGCGCCGCATCCATGTGCGTTGCCATTGTAGGTTTCAAAAAGAATCATGGGAAATCTGGTAGTAATGAGAATTTAACCCTAGAATCACGACAAAATAACACAAATAAATTCAACTATGAAGCAACTGTTGCCGGAACTTTGTAACAAATATGTCCATGTTAAGACAGACCGCGCAAATAAATCATAGTACACGTACAGTAATGAGAGTCCTGAAAATGTGCATTTCGGTCAAAGTTCAGCCATAGCCTGCACATAGATTCCCATAGCTGTGTCCAAGCTCTAGAAAAGTCTCTGTTGAGCGAAGTTTTTATGTCATGCGCAGTAAGTGTTCAGAGCATCGACTGTAGTATATAATATTTTGACAAATTTCCGGAATCATGATAAATGCCATAAACAACAATAAACAAAATTAAGTTTTGGTCTAAACAACAACAAATACAAACAATAAAGTCAGGAGGTTTTCCACAAAAGTCTTGAAATTTCATGTTTTGCACAGAAAATCCGGTTTTTGGAAAATTTCGCATAAAAATATTGATAAACCGCATAACAGTAGTTTAAATGTATCAATGCGCCATTCGATGATGAAAATTGCTTTATTTTTAACCGTTTTTCGTCTAAAATGAAAATAAAGCAGTTGACTAAAATTTTGCCAATAAACGTAAATATTTTTGGTGCAAACTGAGTAAGAGAGGCATGTAATAAATATATTATAGCCCAAAAAAGGGACTATGTACCATCGGGGCAGGAGACTATTTGCCCGACGTAAGGAGGGCAAATGGTCGACGTCACCTACGGCCTCAGGCACATAGTACCATGTTTGGGCTATAATATATAATATGTCTACAAAGTGAAGAAACAGTAGCCGAAATGCTTGCTTTGAATGAAAAGAACTTTTTCTTGCTTTGTTTCAGGGGAAAGGCCTGATCAACGAACACGCTGGTTTCGAAAACGAGGAATTCCATCCGGATACAACCCCGATTATTCTTGCTGCCCATCATAATGACTATGACGTCATTAAGGTAAATGGATGACATTTCGATGGCATGCGATGTATCAGAACGCTCACAATATCTGTCCGCGGCAGATCTTCCAGTTCGGTGCATCATCAGTGCGTCTTGTTAAGGAAGTTTAAATTTAGAAAGACCCTTATCTATTAAACTAACAACTGCCTAATAATATATCGTTTATTTCGTTTAAGTAAAATTACGTCAACCGATGTATTCTTTCTTATAAAACCTATAGGTCTTACTGAAGTGTTTCTGTAGATAAAAAATGTATGTCAAAATTCCAAAGTCCAAAGATTGCCGGTAAAAGGAACTTGAATTTGTCTGCATAGTCAGTTGAAATATTTTACATAAGTATTATGAACGTAACGTCAGTGATTACATTAGCGTTCGAAATTGAATATAATGTGAGGAAAGGTTTTTAAATGTTGTGATGGGTAGGAGTCAGCTAAATAGTGCATGACTCGCCCAAACGACGAAAAAGCAGTTCTGGAGGTTTGACGTTACATGACGGTAGCTTTGAACAAATTAGCCATGGTCGCAACAAAAGTCTATATCCCTATTCTTCCCTTCTGTACAATTCTTCAGTTATTGATAAAGCGGGGCGCTCCACCGATTGCACTGTCGAGCTACAAGACCGAGAACCACACCATTCAACGCTCTGTTGGTACTCTAAATGTGTACAAGGCACTGGCCAGCGAATCTTACATGTCTGCTATTGAACTTAAGGACGAGGACACAGATCCGTTTCGGAGGGCTTTTAAGGTATGGCTCGACTTGGTTGATCATCGGCGATTTATGGGTCTTTAATTTCTAGATTAAGGGACCGTTCAGTTTTTACGGCCGGGGGTTTCAAAATCCAGGGGGTCATCGTAATTTTGGAATCCGCGAAGGGGGGTCATCGCTTTTTCACTGGTAAAACAGGGGGGGTCACCACATTTTCAAAAACATAATACCTACAATAAAGTTCACTTTATGCCATGGCCATGATCGACCCTGTTTACCCGTGGCCCACCTTCGGCGGCCCACTACAATAAATTGATTTTATGTATTACCCATGACCCTCTTAACGGGCAGACGCCTTTGGCGGCCCACTTCAATTAGGTTTACTTGGTGCAATGGCCATGATCGACCCTCTTTACCGGCGGGCCGCCTTCGGCAGCCCACTTCAATAAATTTACTTTGTGTTATATAGCCCATGACCATCTTAACAGCCGGACGCCTTCAGCGGCCCGGTCCAGTAAAGTTTACTTTATGCAATGGCCATGATCGACCCCCTTTACCAGCGGGTAAAAGGGGTCTAGAATAAAGTTGACTTTACATAATGGCCCATGACCCTCTTAACCGGAGGGCTGCCTTTGGCGAACCACTCCAATTAAGTTTACTTTATACAATGTCCATGGACATAATTTGTCTATGGAAATGATGTTAAATATTGCCTTACAGTCGTCCTAATTATCAGACGTTTGCATGGATATGGCTGAGAAGTTTGTGCACTGGCATCTCTGCTACATGAATAAAGTGCGCCGCGTACCGGAGTTCCAATCCAAACCGTGTGGGTAAATTTGACATATAGGTTTTGGTTATTTTTCAGCCCGGGGGGATCATCAAATTTTTTTGTCTGACAAAGGGGGTCATCTGTTTTTCATGAAAAATGCAGGGGGGTCTATATTTTTTTGAACACCGGCGACAAGATTTCCCCCCCCCCGCCGTAAAAACTGAACGGTCCCTAAATATTTGCTTTCCTCAACTGAACCTCAAAATACCTTTTCCGTTGTGTGTCAACTTAATGAACGAAGAATAGACTCTCACTAACGAAATTCCATCACAGGTATCAGGGTATAAGACACAGTAGCAATTCGTTGATTTTCACCTAGGGTCACGCAAAGTAGTTTGCCGCCAAAACTGTACTGTGTCACTGAAGTTCCATTGGTAAACATGGCTTGCAAATCTCGTTTTACGTAATACAGGTTCAGATGACCAACGACGCAACGTGGTCGGATCCCAAGGCCCGTCGCAAATTATTTATATTCCACTAGATAAAACCAAATATCCTGAATGCTACACATGTTGAAAAGGGATCAATTCATGTGAATAAATAATCGTTTCAAAATTTAGATGTGGTTAAAAAAACTAAAGAGAAGGAGCCATATTGTCGAGAAAATATCACCGACCTTTAACTGTATCATTCTATTCTTAGGCCAATCGAAGGGCAAGAACCAGTCATTGAACTATATTTTACGTTCTGATTTTACACAATATCTAAAAATTGACGTTATCTTTGGAAAAATTCCCAAGTTTGGTCACTTTCCCGACAGCTATTCCAAGAATTACGCAAAGAGAGTTCCAAGGAGTATGAGTTCCGTGAGCAGTATCTCGAATTGGCGGAAAAGTGCGAGCAGTACGCGGCTGATTTACTGGGTCAGACGCGTGATTCATCCGAGCTTCAGACTATTCTCAGCCACAATGCAGACATGGAAGTCAAGGACATCGGCAAAGAAGAGCGGCCGACGAAAGTTTTGTATGCGGTAAATAAAGACCTGAAAAAGGTGATTAAAATGCTTTGCTTACCTAGAACACAATGCCGACAAAAATGACGAGAATCAGATCCGAGATTTGCATGTTCAACGCGGTAAAAAAAGTGCCAGCAACAAACTCAAATCACATTGTGTGTTTCATCAACGAACTGCAGGGCACGTATGTGGAACCTGTTTCCTCCGAACATTAAAAATCAATTATTAGTTTTCATTTCAACAGATGTGACTAATCGTATAGAGATCTCCCCAGTCTATGGTTTATTTTCGCTTTTTCACTAATAAATGTTCATTTATTTAATATGTTCTTATTTGATTTACCTCATATTCATTAACACTTTAAAGTTTTAGAGATTTGAAAGACTTGTTTGCACAGTAAAAAATTGCACAAAAAAAGAAAATTAAACAATAGCAAAGTATGAAACTAGGACAAATGAAATATTTCGAAAGACGTAATGAATATCTGCATTCAAACAATAAAATGGAAACATCCTCCTTTTTCGTTCCTTGTACATCTCACAACTAACCATCATATTTTTGCTCGATAGTAACACATCTATTGCCTCTATTTAAATTTTGTGCTATAAATACTAAAGTCAGAAGTTGCCAGCTAAATTCTACGCATCAGTCATTTAATATATCATAAAGACAACATGAATGTTATTTTAATAGGTCTTCACTGATATGCACTGATACTTGTTTGTTAATCAAGGTACGAAATAAAACGATTTCAAAAAGTCAAATATCCTCGATAACTCTCTCTCTCTCTCTCCCTCTCTCTCTCTCTCTCTCTCTCTCTCTCTCTCTCTCTCTCTCTCTCTCTCTCTTCAGTTTGTGGTGCATCCACACTGTCAACAGCAGCTGATCACATTGTGGTATTGTGGTCTGAAAGATTGGCGAGATAAAGGCTGGATACGAAACACGATTATTTCATTGCTCATTATGCTGGCTTTCCCCTTTTTGTGTCTCGGCAACATAATTCTGCCATTCGGAAAATTTGGAAGATTCATGCGTATACCGTGAGTGATCAGCAATCGAAATTTTGCTTGTATGTTCGCCCCTCCGCTCCCCTTCTGCCCCTGTATAGGTTCAACCACAATATTGAGTACAATGGGAATTTACCAAACTTTGGCAATTGAAGGGTTAAAGGCATGCAGCAGTCCTGGGTAAGAAAGATCAGTGTGAAAGACAAAGATCAATATGAAAACAATGAGTGAAACTAAATTCAAGGTTAATCAGTCACTGCAAATCTTCATATATCCACGAGTGGTACAAGAGAATGCTGCACACAGGACCCTTTTTTCGGGAGCACAGCGCTAGCGCAGCTTGCCAGCTAGCAGTAGAAGTAGGGCAGGGGAACGGTATAGACGGCGCACTTTTTGTACCACCATTCTGCCCAGGGACAGGGGAATGATATTATTGCCTGAATACATGGGTTTATGTGCCCGAGAGCGGGTGACATTTTGCCCTACCCCTGGAGGGCAAATCGTCTCCTGCTGCGAGGGCACATAAACCCATGTATTCAGGCAATAATATTGTTATTACATGCCTCTCCACAGTTAATGCTACATGACATTTAGTTACATGCAGGGCATTTTCAAACAATTTACCATTATCGACCCGCATCAAACAGAGTCAAAATGGCAGTGCGCTTATGGATATTTTACATCTAGCGTTAATCGTCTACATTGACGTAGAAAACGTCGAAGGGCTTCACTGGCCCGGGTAACTATGGAAACCGCTCAGTACATCATTCACCGGCCCGCTAACTCCCCGGATGTTCCTATTCAAATCATTGTACTGATTTGCATTCACATCGAGGCATGTAATAAATAAACATACTAAACACATATTCTCTTATTCTTCATGTCTTCCACAGATACATTAAATTTCTCATGCATACCGCATCATACATCTGGTTTCTGGCACTATTGTTCTTCACCACATACCACTTCGACGGCAGCGGCGAAGATCTCAGCCAGCTCAACGATGAAGAAAGAAAAATAGCGGAGTTGGATATAGCAAGACGGTATAGCCAACAACGGGGACCTCCCCCAACACCCGTCGATTTGCTAGTTGTAATTTGGGTCATTGGTATGTACAAATGATGCCTCGTTAGATATATAATCCGTGTAAAGTCCTCTTACTTTTCGTTTGATGTGGATGGATCAAAATTATAGTCGAGGATTAAAAAATATTCTCGCGATTAATGAGTAAAACGGCCGATCGCCCTGGAGGTATGCAAAAATTTACTGGGTACTTTCATTCACAAATATGATCAAGTTGAAATTTTGACACACCAAATGCCATCTTAACCAATCAGATATACGGATTCGGTGACGCGAACTTGTCAATTTTTGTCTCGCGCTGTCCCCACGCCAAGTCTGCTATCGGATGGCAAGTGGGCCATAGTACTTCAACTAGAGTTATTTATTTTCAAATATATTTGTAAAAGGAAGGCAACAACGAGATCGAAACAGTAATTCTTCTTCAACGAGGTATCGTGTCTTTCAAAATATCACGAGCTTACAATCTTGGCGAGCCAGAAACATCCATTTGGATGGCACCCACTGTGAACCAGACGAGGTACATGGCCATAACGGGCCGTCACCACCGATCTTCCCCGGTGTCAACTCGTTAATTTCGATTCCGGTCGTCAATATTTATTTATTTATTTATTTATTTATTCCCAATGAGGGAGTTTCCATTTACAAGCACAAATCGAGAAAATGGCCCAATAAGGTTGTAATCTTCCATGGAGTCCTCAAAACAGCAACAGCAAAATATAAAAGTTAAAGTCGTAAAACCTGTAAAGACTAAAAAATAATACACAATAAAAACAACACAAAAAAGTTATTTTTCTACATTTATCACGATAAAGTTTTCAATTGATTTTTAAAACATTGAGATTAGTACTACATCTTATAGTGTCTGGTTATGAATTCGAGTGTTCTTACGAACTTTGATGTTTGCAGTGATACATATCTTGCCCCTTTGATACCTCCAAATTTTGTCACTTGACGGCAACTGTGTTCTGTTGTCCGAGTCAACTTTCAATAACACATCCACGGCGCTGCACGACACTGCAGAGTTCAGGCTACAGCTACAGCTGATAGCTGCAAAGTTTGCTACAGCACTATACGCTGCAGGTTCGATTCAAATCAAGAATTTACAGAGTTTTGATGTGATGAAGGAAATTTATCATTCGTCGTCGAATGACATGAGGTTTTTTGCCTTCTATGTCGCTTTCTGAAGATCATACGGTACTGATTTATTCAGTTGAACTTACGTTGAGGTGTAACTTTCGGGTTCATCGCCAGGTTCCAAGTTCAACGTCAAGCCGTCCGTGCGACTAGACTGGAGTGGTAGCCGCGACGGCAACCCCATTCCATTCTTTTGGAATAGCTACAAATGCTTTAGCGACTTGAAACTTCGTTGGACATGCCTTCCATGTTTCAATGTCTAAATTTATCGCATTACCTCTCTATAAAATCGTCATTAAATCACAGCAGCGATCCCCACAGATCGGTCTGTGCACGAAAGCGTCACAGCGAAGTGTAGGAATAAAGTCCCGGTTGATGAAGTAGAACAGGGTAATTCGGATTTCTTATCCGTCCTGTTCTACGTCACACTTATGACCGCGATTCGGGCCAGTTCATGTGATAACATCTGAAACGCTACTTCCTATTGTCTTTTTATTTTTTCATTTGATTAACCGAATTTCCAGTAATTGAGTGAGTATGACAAAGTCAACCGGCAATGGTTAGCTTTTTGTGTGATAGCTGAAGGGCCAAAGAAAGTGGAACACTCAAGTTGCAGATATTGAAAACAACAATGACCATTGAGAAGGATGATTCTTTTTGACAGATCCATAGTGAAATAGGTGAGAGATGTAACACACCACGTTAGTTACGTTTCACTGCTAACCTAGCAGCTTCTTCATGAAAACCCAATAATTCAAATTCACATTAATGAGTTGCCTGTATTATAGTATAATACACGTGAATTCACATGAATCCACGTGAATACAGGCTTGCTGAATACAAAAAATGGATTCTTGACTGGATTCATCTGTATATGCACTCTTCAGCTAAAATACAGGCAATAATCCATGTTAATACAGTAAGTATTATAGGGTTTTCATGCAGTGCTAGCAGCTTCTTCAGACTGACAACTCAAGCCATACAGCCTCGATCTTTTACAGCTGCTATCTGCTGCCGTTGAGGGCGTAGTATGGATGAGTTGATCAAAAATGTTATGTAACTTGTAGGCCCCCTCATCCTTATTTAGAATGTCCTCTCCCCTCCGTCTAATCCAAATGGCTTCCTTGATCCATCTGGTGGTTTTGTCAGACTCCCTGTCCACTATGTTGGCCTCCTCCCAGGCAATGTTGTGATTGGTGGCTACAACATGGTCTGCGATAGCTGACTTATGTTGATCTGTCATTGAAGACTTCCGTGTTGAACGGGTGTATTGTTTGGATTCAAATTTTTGGACTTCCTTTTGATGTTCTTGGAGGCGTACGCCAAAAGAGCGGCCTGTTTTCCCAACATACGATTTAGGACAATCAGCACATGGTATTTCATAAACTACCTCTGCTTTCTTGTTAGTAAGAAGTTTGTCCTTCGGATGGACAAGGATGTCGCGTAGGGTTCTGTGTGGTTTCATAGCTGTAGAGAAACCAAATTTGCGAAATACTCTCGCAATTTTCTCCGAAAGGCCCTCAACATATGGTATCACAACTAGTCCTCTTGATTTCTCAGAGTTTTTATCTTTCTTAGATGTACACTTGGGTTTCGGGCTGGATCTATCCTTTTTGACCTTGTTTATTGTCCAATGGGGATAGCCACACGTGGACCATGCTTTGCGGATGTGCTGTTCTTCAATGTCTCTATCATGTTGCTCTGTAACTATGGAATCATTCCTGTCTAAAAGGGTCCTGATGACACCCAGTTTCTGATGAATTCGAAGTGGATGATGTGAGGTAAACTAGAGGTATAGGTCTGTATGTGTTTTCTTCCTGTAAATACAAAGCTTTACTGTACCATCTGGTTTCCTGATGATCAAAGTATCCAAGAAGGGGATAGCACCATCTTTTTCCTGTTCGTAGGTAAATTTGATGCTGTCAGTTGGATCGGATTGGTTAAGGTGTCTTGTCAGGTTGTCTACTTCCCCTCTACGGATAACCTCCAAAACATCATCAACATACCGACGCCAGAGGCGAGGACGACATGTAATCGGTGATGTAGCGATAGCCTTCTGCTCTAACCATTCCATGAAAATATTACAGCCAAGTGGACTGAGCGGGCTACCCATTGCCATACCAAAACGTTGACGATAGATTGTACCAGAGTAGCTGAAGTAGGCAACTGTAGATAAACTGAACTCTGTCAATTCGATGATGTCATCTACTGATAGGCGTGTTCTGTTTTTAAGGTCATCATCCTGAGTTAGCTTCTCAAGCAGGATTTTAAGTGTGAGAGCAATCGGTGTATTGGTGAATAAGGCTACTACATCATGTGGGTTTAATATTTCACCTTCCTCGATGGTGAGGTCTTTCAGGTCGTTAGCAAGGTTTATTGAATTGAGGACGTGATGTTCTGTTTGTCCAACCAGAGGGCTGAGTATGTCTGCTAGTGATTTGGCCATATTGTAAACAGTGGAACCTGTGAAGTCCACTATGGGACGTAAAGGTGTCCCATCTTTGTGTATTTTTGGACTGCCATAAATGCGAGGAACATATTCAGTTGTAGGATACAAAAATTGTCTTCTTTCTTGATTTTACCCTCTTTTTCTAACCTTTGTAAGATAGCGACTAGTTCTTTCTTGTGCTTAGGGGTTGGGTCCTTATCTAGTTTTCCATAAGTTTTTGTATCACTGAGTAATGTTTGCATTTTGTTATTGTAATCTGTCTTGTCTATAACAACAGTAGCTCTGCCCTTGTCGGCGCCCAGAATCATGATGGAGTCTTCTCTCTGTAAATGTTTGATAGCTTGCCGTTCATCTTTGCTAATGTTGAAGGTGATGGCTTAGCTGATTAATCGTACCAACAATCTCCACACGGAGTTGTTCAGCTTCCGATTTACCCAATTTCCAACAAGCTTTGTCACAGGCTACGATGTGATCGTCAACTATAGACGGTTGGCATATCTTGTTGGGACTCACGGCGTAATTCAAACCACGAGACAAAAGTTTGGATTGAGACTCAGACAGAGTGTATTTAGACAGATTTTTCACCCACCGTTTTAATTGGGTACCACTCAGGTCTGGTTCCGCTGTGGAAATCGTCAGGTTACCACATTTTGTGCCCGTACACTGCTGTTTAACTTTAAGACGTTGTAACTTCCGGGTTTGACGACTGCGGACTTGGATAAACTCACTCTCCCTTGAATATTCAACATGGCGGTGAATTCTATTGAGGAGGTCCTTGTTGATGACGTACGAGTTAACACTGCAATTGATCCGCAATTTTTCCTTCTCCAAATTTCGAATTCTGTCCTTTCTAATCCTTTCCCTTATGAGATTTTTTCGGCTTTGTGCACTATGGCCCATGCTGACTTGGTGTTGATAGGACATTTGAGGCGTAAACTTGTAGGTACGAGTCCGCTATCTTTGCAACGAAGGGTAAACACGCGAGGGGGTCTACAAGTTACATAACATTTTTGATCAACTCATCCATACTACGCCCTCAACGGCAGCAGATAGCAGCTGTAAAAGATCGAGGCTGTATGGCTTGAGTTGTCAGTCTGAAGAAGCTGCTAGGTTAGCGGTGAAACGTAACTAACGTGCTGCGTTACATCTCTCACCTATTTCACTATGGATTTGTCAAAAAGAATCATCCATCTCAAGTTATTTCTCAATCCAGATGAACTTATTTAAAGAACAATGACCATTCTATAGTTCAGGAATAAATGCATGCAGTCAACATTCTCGTTCCTTGAATCACTGTGATGCAAGTCTATATTTAAATGACATGCCAAATGGTTGCGATTTCGTCCAAGCTCGTGGTCAGAGAGTTTCTAGGTTTCGGAAGAAATTTACCCACTCAAGGATTTTGCTGCGTTTCATTGGGTAACCACAGAAAACAGGTTTAAGAAATTTCTGCTTCATTCAGAATGATTTGCATTGGGAAAAAATTCGGAGCCCCTCTCGCGGTTCTCAGAAATTTTCAAGCCGCCACAATCTTAGTTCCGCCCCTGCTTGTATTTGTTCTACTTTCTGTAGAATGTTATTGCAACAGACCAAACAGTGCCTCACAAAGTTGTGCCATATGATGCGATATGATTTAGTAGAGTCATAAACTTGAATCAGTGTCAACCTTAAAACATTTGACTATTTGAATCCACATCTCACGATGTCATGTGACATATGTGAGTTAATCGCATATTTTAAAATGACGAAATAAAATAATTACTCACGAATAGCGCATTTTAAGAGAAAGAAAAGGAAGGCTGAAAGTGTCGGTTTATGAAAATTACTGGGGATATTCTAATATGACAATATCAAACAATCGAATTCATGTCATTGAGATGCATTTTATCGACCGTACTTCCCGTTGAGAAAATATCGCAATCCTTCTTTAATTTGCTCTTTTATTTTATTTTATAACCAAGTTACCGATTACATCATTCTTCATTTTGGTTTCAACCCGTTTGTAGGGATGACTTGTCGGGAACTACAAGAAGTGTGGAACTCTGGAATCCTGGACTACATGACCAATGCCTGGAATGTGATGGACATACTGCAGTTAGGACTGTATTGGTCAATGATCGCATTGAGGCTTGCCGCCTTCATTCTGGTTCGTTGTCCGTCTGTCTTTCTTTTCCACAAAATTTCCATGAACTGTTGTTTCAGGTGCACCAAAATTTAGTAATCTGATATATAGGCTTTAGGTAGTCCTTGTCTTTAAAGAATGATCCAAAACAGACAACACCATTGGAACTAAACTCGATTTAATCTACATATGTTATCTCGTCTGCTTGGCTTTTTATATTACACACTTGTTTTCATGAATAAATTGCGATATTGCAACATTCAGCTATTATGGCACTTTACACTTTTGAGAAATTTGCAAAATATGCAAATCCAATTATCCCAAATTAGTTCCAATCGTGTTAGACAAACAAACAAACATAAAAAACAACGAAACCAGCAAAATAAATTAATAAATAAAGAACTAACAAAAACTAAACCAATAAATAAATGAAATAAAATAAAGAAAGAAGTAAAAAAAAGAAGAAAGAAAGAAAGAAAGAAAACGAAAATTAAAGTTTTATTGCAGGTTCACGAAGAAAGGAAGGCCGAGGGCTCGATGGGGAAGAGGGCAGTGTCCGATGACTTCGGTGACAGCAACGATACCCTTGCCATCGTCGAAGATCTCCTCAACGGAACTGCTGATGATATTGTGGACAGGATCAGCCTGTTAATCGACGACATACAGTCGTCGCCTCAATATGAGGCCGCATTAGCCAATATCTCTCAGAGACTGTCAAACATCCATGATTTGGTGTCGGGGCTGGCTGATAGCGGAACGACGACGCTCCAAGCGCCGACCTTCGACTTTGGTGAAGATTCCAGGTTCGAAGACGTCTCCTTCTCCAAGCCACGCTCAGAGTGGAGCGAGATGGACCCAACGCTGCTGGCCGACTGCATCATCGCTCTCGCCAACGTCATCAGCGTCATCCGCTTCTTGCGGGTGATGGTGATCAACGAATACGTGGGACCCCTTCAGATATCCGTCGGTAAAATGATGAACGACATTATGAAGTTCATGTTCATTTTTATTTTGGTTTGGGTTGCCTTCGCCTTGGGTTTGACGCAGGTCTATTGGTCCTATGCAGCAGACAGTGTATATGACTGTGTCACACAAGAGGACAAGACTTACCCAGAGTGCTTGGAAGCGCGCTATTTCCCTGAGTAAGTTATAGACGTTCCTAATCTCTGGCATCTAGTCCCGTTGCGTGTGTTTTAAATCTGTTGCCTTCAGATATGGAAGTAGTTGTTATTTACCATGGAACACATTACACTCCAAAGTGAAGTTGAAGTAAATTTGAAAAGATGTCGATAACTTGAAATAATGCGCTGTGACAGTTATACTATACATAGCAACTCTTACCTCGTCAGCGAAGCATTTACATTACACTGAAACATGCCGAATAACTATTAGCGTTCGATAAATCGAGCGGGTGATCGATCGATCGATCGAGCGAGCGAGCGAGCGAGAGAGAGAGAGAGAGAGAGAGAGAGAGAGAGAGAGAGAGAGAGAGAGAGAGAGAGAGTAGAAATTATCAAACGGACAGAGCTTTCAGTTTGATCATTTCCTATTGACAATATTTAACTCCGATTGACTAGAACATTGTGGACTTGCACGAATTTTGCCAGCTAATCGTTTTGTTTAAATGCCATTACAGCGTGGTTGGATCGATGAGAACGCTGTTTTGGTCGCTCTACGGATTAATTGACCTGGAAGCGCTTGAAGTGGAGGACAACCATCGCTCGACGGAGTTCTTCGGTGGAGTGCTCTTTGCAGGATATCAGATTGTCGCCGTCATCATTCTTCTCAACCTGTTGATTGCTTTGATGGGTACAACTTACGACAACATCGTGGTGAGTATTGTATAAGATCAGACCAGGGCTGTAACGACAAGTGTGCACACACTTATAGAAATGTGAAACATTTGACTGTCGAGTGATGATATTGTATTTGCAGCGTTTGAGTGGTGTTCACCAAATTTTATGACGCGAAATTTCATCGATTCTTTCGTACGACATCAAGATGTCGTATCACAGCAAACATGATGATCGAACCACAAAAGAAGTAAATACAAAATGATATTCACAGATTAAAATGATACGGCATAACACAGAGCATTAAAGTGCAATACAATACATTAAATGACATATTGGATTACGGTACCGTAACAGGACAATACAATACAGTGCAGCGCAGTACAGTACAGCACAGTACAATTGCAGTACAGTACAGTATTTTACAGTATAGTACAGTACAGTACAGTACAGTAAAGTAAAGTACAGCACAGCACAGCACAGCACAGTACAATTACAGTACAGTACAGTACAGTACAGCACAGCACAGCTCAGTACAGTACAGTCTAGCACAGCACAGTATAATTACAATCCAGTACAGTACAGAACAGTTACAGTTACAGTACAGTGCAGTGAAGTACAGTACAGTACAGTACAGCTCAGTACAGTACAGTCTAGCACAGCTCAGTATAATTACAATACAGTACAGTAAAGTACAGTACAGAACAGTTACAGTACAGTCTAGCACAGCACAGTATAATTACAATGCATTCCAGTACAGTAAAGTACAGTACAGTGCAGTACAGTACAGTACAGTTACAGTACAGTAAAGTACAGTACAGTAAAGTACAGTACAGTACAGTACAGTACAGTACAGTACAGTACAGTACAGTACAGTACAGTACAGTACAGTACAGTTACATTACATTACATTACAATACAGTACAGCACAGCAAAGCAAAGCAAAGCAAAGCAAAGCACAGCACCCTACACTACACTACCCTACACTACACTAAATTCGGTTGTACCGGTACAACTACATGTGTGCATGATATAAAATTTCATGGGCAATAATATATTCTTATCTGGTCAGTACCTCTATGTGATAATCATTCATTTGACCGTCTTTGCAGCAAAACGCGGATATTGAATGGAAGTTCTCCCGTTCTGATATGTGGATGGATTATTTCCGAGCAGGTACAACTGATCCGCCCCCTTTCAACGTTCTGCCGAGCACCAGGGCCATCATCAGCACTGCTCGACGCTTGTACTACTGTCTCCGCTGTAAAAAAGATGACAAGGCAGTTGCAAAGGTAACTTTCCATGTAGTGCAGTCATTTTAATCCTCCTCTTTTTCCTGATGTTTGAAAACTACATGTTACGCTACAAAACGCTAACTTTGGTGTCTGATGTCAAAGTACTGCGACAATATGAGCGTAACTCAGAAATTGCAAAAGTTTCAACTGAGCCATTGTGGCATTCAGAAGTGAAACATGGCATTCTATGGGTTGTACAGTCACATTACGATGGACAAAGTTTGCTTTGTATGACGCTTTAATTGCAACACTTTATTTGTATGTACTTGTATGTACCTCGGACTAGTATATGGTCGAGGGGTTCTGATTGAGAAGTATTATATAAATGTGAGCTTCTTCCTTACAGCTGCAACGGAAAAGGAAATGTGTGAACGAAAGAAAGGAAAAATACAAGGCAGGTTATTTATTTATTTGTATGTGAACACATCAATCGACACTTACTGATTTCTTGAAACAAAGTTATTTTGCAAGATCAAGACGTGCTTAAAAGGAACTGTGGTGGTGAATTCTGCTTCGGGCCTGAATTCAAATGAAAACAGTGACAGTACATTTTATCAGTAAAGAGTTGTATCGAAAAGCTGAAAACCAAGTCCTGGTGCTTCAATGTACTTTGTGGAATAGAGCAAACACACGCACTCTACAAACGAAAGAAAAGAGGTAGCTTACTTGGGATGGATTTACAATAACGCTGTAATCGATGATTTTCTCGCTGCAGGATGTTTGCAGACGACTGATTCTGCGGTATGTTGCCGAGGAAAAGTCTACCGCCGTCGATGCTGGCGATGCTTCAGCCAAAAGCGAACTGTCGGCCTTCAGGTATGTCCTTAAATCGGTAGACGCCGTCAAGTTGAGCATCGTCGTACTCCATCAATTTCTTTTAGACTTGAACCAGAAGAACAAAGTTTACCAAATTCAATACTTCTTTCTGTCTACAGTGTTTCTGGGACACCTGTGTGAAATACTTTAGGTTCCATACTGCACATGATAATAATATGCTTGATTTCCCTGACAGATGAAAACCGATTTTCTTATTGAAGGGAGAATGAATACATTTGAATCAATGGTTTGCGGCTTATCGTTTTTTTTCCATTCACAGTTTTGTGATACATGTATGTATGTATGTATGTATGTATGTATGTATGTATGTATGTATGTATGTATGTATGTATGTATGTATGTATGTATGTATGTATGTATGTATGTATGTATGTATGTATGTATGTATGTATGTATGTATGTATGTATGTATGTATGTATGTATGTATGTATGTATGTATGTATGTATGTATGTATGTATATATATGTATGTATGTATGTATGTATGTATGTATGTATGTATGTATGTATGTATATATATATATATATATATATATATATATATATATATATATATATATATATATATATATAAATATATAAATATTATGTACTTCATATCTTGTCATTGTTCTGTTCTGCTAGGTTTGAAACCTACAATGCTATGCTGCATTTGGAGAAGATATTCGAGCAGCAGACACTAGAGGTAGCCAATAACTTGAAGACTTTGAGCAGCGCCCTCGAGGACAACAACCGTGAACAAGTGAAAGCTATGGAGAAGATCAAAGACCAACTCAATAACATCCAGAAGGACAGCGAACTGAAACTCGGTGATCTAGGCAAACGTCTTTCGGATGAACACAAGAAGCTGCTGGACAAACCGACCGGTTCGCTGTCCGACATTTTTGAACCTGGAGTGCGAGAGGTGACGATTAAGAGAGCGTCTGAGCTACCCGCGCCATCGCCAACGCCTTCCCCGACACCTTCGTCTGTTCCGTCGTCGACAAGGAGACCGAAACCTGGCGTTGTTGGCGAGCAAGATGAGAAAGATGAGGGTCCGAAAGATTAGGTCGTCTTTTGTCGAAGTCGTCAGCCCTTCAAACTGTTTCATCATGGCCTCCAACCAACGTCAAGTGCATCGCAGTGTGTGGCATATAATATAGCACACATTAACACAAATGTTCTGTTCTCTTCTCTTGCAATCACTGTCAGTTAAAAAGTATTCCTTATGTCTTTACTGTGGTCGTTTTGTCATTAGAAATGATAGTTCGTTTCCTGTATGGATACGGCTTTTGAATGTACCAAAGATATGTACAAAGTTTTGCCAATTATTGAATAATATCAAACCTTAGAATGGAACAATCATCATAGGCACATGTTTTGCTATTGCAAACGTGAAGATAGCCGCTCATATTAACTAGGTCAATAGTCTTTGTCGATATTGAGTGACTTGATTTGTCGCCTTCCAGAAACTACATCATCGATTCTAAATTTCAATGTATCTCTCGGTTGACTGGATAGCTAATTTAATGTGAAATTTACTATATCGTTGTACTGTATGACATTTATTTTGAGATTTGACATTTAATGGTCTCATTTGAAACCTATTTCAACAGTCATTCTGAGGTGCAGTTATGGTGTCACCATTTGTTCGTATGACGTCTCAAATTAAGATACACGTGTCTTTAATCTATTGCGCCGTGTAAGTATACATTAGGTCTGAGTCCTTAAAATTCTAGAAATCCGTCATTTGCCAAATAAGATTGATTACACTTTCGCTGACATAGAATTATGTTTCTTATTTCTCTTGCGTGGTTCGAGTGTTTAAATGTAATAATACTGAACTTATAATTTATATTTTCGATTAGCAAGTTCACTTGTATATTTTTCGTAGATCTTTAGTCATTACTTTCAATAATGATTGATTGTCAAATAATGTAACATTTTATTTGATTTTTCAGTAGGTTGCCTACAACTTGTTAGAAAGATAAAAACGACAAATTTGACAGTTTTTGGAATATAGGTTAGTATAGTAGAATTTTTGTCAAATTTTAATTGTTATTTATTACTTGTGGGATTGGTGAAAGATTTTGTTTCTTTGCAGTTGATTATTTTTCCTTTGTTTAAGCAGATTAGATTAATCAAATGCTTTGCTTCGGGTGATTTTCGCAAACTGCAAACTCGAAAATTCAATTTGAATACATGATCTTTGCTCTGCTATGACTACCTTTCAAATACTGTATATCTTTCTGTTGACTTTTCGTTCATGAATGCAAACCTGTAATATTACGTGGTACATATTACACGGTAAGGCGCTTTTTTGACACATTTGCTTATTGGTGACTATGCCAGCACAATTCGCAATTCCGAATCTCGAGTTTCCCGTGTGTTTACTTGACATCGTGGCGTTTTCAGTGAAGAATGATAAATAACAGACACTTTTATTCTTTGCTTAAAACCAAACAGCGTCAGTTTATTTTTTTCCATTGCAACAGATGCGGGCATTTTATCAGATCATTATTTGAACTATTTAACAACATATTATACCACCAGTGGCATTGACACGTCACAAAATCATGAATTATTATTCAAACCAACGCGCCTTGTTGCGTTTGAATGGCTCAGACGTTGCCAAGGAAATAAAGTGCATGCAAGTAACTGTCTTATAAGAAGGTCATATTGAAAATTGATAGTTTTGAGACAGTCAACAGCAGATTGTTTTACCTCCAGACAATTTTGTAACTCTTTCCTGTGGACACGCATGAATCGGGTTTTTTGGTTTAGTGTGTTTAAATTTTCGCATTAAAAGAAATTTGAACTTTCGTCTAGGATTACGTCTCATGTTTTCCTTCCCTTTCTTTTGATACGTATTACCTCTTACAAATGCCATTCATCATTTAGTCGTTTCCGTTTAGATGCAAGCCGATACAATGATATATGATCAAACAGTTCCGTGCTCTTCTAATTCATTTCCTCCTTGTCTGTAGTAGAACCGCTGTGATTGGCTGATGCGACATCCAGCTATTGTACTAACAATTCGAATGATCAACGAAGCGATAAAAGTTGAACAAATATTTACAATGTATACTCAGTCTCAATTTTAGCAGGCTTGAGCGAGTTGTGTTCTCAGTTTCACTATGTTTCTAACTAAACGCAAACGCATTTTTAAAGAAGTGAATTTACTACAGCGATTCTGGTGCAGGATAAAGAAACTGGGTCATCCGTCACTAATAGACAATCACTGAGTTGCACTTGAGTGGCCACGCGAATAAAAAAGAGCGGCACCAATACTTCGGTCGTGCCGCTGACATGGCTGCTACGCCTCTTTAACCATATATGAATGTTTGCACATTTGCAAACCACTAGTATGCACGTAGAAATATGGAGTCAGGCGAAATGTATGGAAAACTCATTTTCCTTAATTACACGCAATTATTTTTTTCGTACATTGGGGGTTGGTTACCAGCAAAGCTGTAACTCCATCTCAGATACAAGACTTCATATCAAAATTGCAGTGACTGGCCGGGGTTGCATCTGACGGTATAATTTTGTTCGATGATGGACAATAGCTAAGCAGCTGGAAAAAATAGAAGGTGACTTTCAAATTTGAAAGGGTTTTCGACGAGCGTAAGGTATTTGAGACGAAAATAACAGATGCGCCGGTTTTTCATATTCACTCGGTATTAATACCTTCTTTATGTAGAAAGTCAGAAGATAGTTTTCGCTCTTCCTCTTTATACGTAAGAATGCGTCGAAGAAATTCTTGTCTAGAACATTGCTGGTCTTAA
The DNA here is from genome assembly GCF_041260155.1 of Ptychodera flava. NCBI lineage: Eukaryota > Metazoa > Hemichordata > Enteropneusta > Ptychoderidae > Ptychodera > Ptychodera flava. Next base: position 14,646,708 of record NC_091930.1, on the reverse strand, counting down.
GCAAATTTTCTATCGCATTACTGCATGCAGTCGGTTTTTAAATTTCTTTCCACATTTTTAGAGGAAAGTATGATGCCATCGTGTTTTATGTATTAAAGTGAGCATGCTATCGAAAACGGATAAATGATTTTTTTAGTCTTTCCTGATTACACAACGGCCTAATCATGGACCCAAGACGAGTTGATAAAATATTTATAAAACAAATGAAATATCAAAGCAAGCTTTAAAAAAGGATTTTGTGTCTACTACGTATATCACCTATAGGTTCGATAGGACGTGTCAGAGTAACAAAACGTACAATGTTAACAAGATCCATCATTGATATTTACGCTAATAACTTTAAAAAGGGCATGCTCACTATAGCGACATACGTGTGTCGTACAGTAGTCCGGATATGCAAACCAAATTGGTCATATGATATGAATGTGAAGTGACAACGACAACAACAACAACGAAGCATGAAGGTAGATGTGAGATTTGTATGTCCATAGACGAAAATAAAAAACGCTCAGCCATATGCCGCAATACTGTCCCGTGGTAAATTCTCTTGTGCTGTACATCAAGATAGACATTTGACGACACTAACCAACCACAAAAATCTATAAACCAATCTTCGAAAGATCGATCGATCGATCGCTTTTCCAATTAAACGGTTATTAGTATACTGAATTAGACCAAAGCTATGTTGAATTTCTAATGAACTTAAAAATCAACTTATCTCCCGCAAGTTTCATTTGATTGGTAAAGTCCCCTCTTCAACACATACCAACTGTTATGTTGGAACTTTCTGATGTTTTGCAAGTGTCACGGCACAAAAGAAACGTTCAACGATATTCATATTGATAGAAAATTGGCTAACTTTCAAATACTGCACGGCTGAGATCAAAATCAATCTATATCCGAACAAGTAGGACAGTACGCTAGCTTTACCAATATTTTCACAGATGTTAAAGAAGATTGTACAAACCTCATCTTCCGAGGGTTAAGGAGGCGGCAACAACAACAACAACAACAACAACAATAACAACAACAACAACAACAGGAAAACAAACAACCCCAAAACAATATCTTTTAATGGTATATGATAAAGTTTGAAATCTATGATTATGCTTTCTGTAGCAAATAATTCTGAAAGAGTAGGGAGCTATTTAACGGCTGGGTAATGTGATTGTCAGGTGCGGCGCCCTCTATTATCAAACTGTGATTGCACCTACTTAGTGACAGAAAATGGGGGTACGTGTTTCTGCCATTTTTATCGATGACAGATTCCTGATAACTGATAATGTCTTACAAACAAAAATACAGGCTCTTTGTCTTTCAAAATCACGTTGCCAATAAACGTGGGTGCAATGTCATCAAAACACAACCAATCAGAAGGGTCGACCTCTTTGTGTCCTCGAGAGATGCTAGGGTAACATCGTCTGATTGGTTGATCAGGCGATGAATGAGCATATGATAATTAGATAATAGCCTGATTTGCATATGGTCCCTTGGAGGTCAAAGAAGGTGCGTATCATGTAGCCTGCACTTGGTGGTATGACGATGGGCCAATGTAAACAAGTTTGCAGTCCGTCACAAGATATTCGCTACTGCACCGTCAGCAGACGCCTGGCGTCCACATCAAACGTAATCCTTAATCTGGAGTAAAATGATACTTCGCTCCTATGAACCGGACATCCGTGAATGTAGAAAACGGGCAGACGATAAATGTCTTTCATTTGACCGTAACATGGTCGTTTGAGCAGGTCAAGAATGACAGCAGTTTTTAATAACAAATGCCTATGTTATTGGCAGCTGTTATGAAGTTTAAATTTAGGGCGCATCATCTTATTCAGTGCCGGGGTCCATACTTTCCAGTACAAAGAACAAGGTTCATCAATGTATATGCTATTCCTCGAATATCTTGCCTTCACAGGCATTGGAGAGCACATTTAAACTCAAATTTCAATCTTCATTGATTTGACTTAAAAGTTAAGTCTTTATCGTACCGTCTATCAATCTAACAAGAAAGAATTTGGATTTTTGATTCTTAACTTTGCTAAGAATTTGTTCGTCGCAGAAAATCCTGCCGTCGTCAAACGCAGGTCTCCCGCCGAGTATCCATGACCTGGTAGAGTTGAGGTGAACGTGAACGGAACAAGCACCGAGGAGTTAATTGTGTGTGTCCAGAATACAGGCCCTGATTCAGGACGCCAACAAGGCAAGTGAACAATTCCGTAACATGAGCCTCGAATGGAAGCCTATCGAGATGGAGATCATATAAAATGACCCTTTCATATTTGTGTGTTTGTTTTGTTTCTGTTCTTTGTTCGAACAAACGCTATATTGTTCTAGCGAAATTGAGATTGATTATTAATAGCTTCACGCGCTGTAGCTTTTGATGCATTTGTCATGGACTGTTTGTATAACACAATAATTTCTTTTTCTTCTCGAATCACGACAATTCGTTTTGTTCAATGTATTCACACAGCTTGTATACATTGAAATGTACAGTGTATTGTTGAAATTTTTAAAGTGTGTTTTACTAGTCCGGACTAAAATTCCTTTGTCAAAAATGGCATTGTATTAAAACAGTGCAAATATTATCTAGAATAATAATAAATTTCCAACATATTTTAGGAGGGAAGAAACTAAGGAAGAAAAAGAACTTGTTTTACAGGACATAAATAATAAAAATATCATCCAAAAGACTTAGTCAAGGTTATTGTTCCCTTGAATAATATCACCTAATGACATCGTAAAACATACTTATTGTGTTTAAGTGTTAGTTAATGTGTTGAAATTTTGATAACTTGGTAAATGGGCGATGTTTCGACAGCGGTTTCACTGAGTTGTACGTGGTATCCCTTTCTTTCAAAAAATATTCGAAGCATACCTATCGACATCCTTAGTTGCACTTTAATCTTTTCCGTCGATGAGCTGTTAAAGTTCCTACGTTGTTGGAGTGTTGGAAACTGTTGGAAAATCTATTTTAGAGAATGTGTCGTCACGTATCCCGGACGCACATCACATTGTAGTCATCCGCCGCTGTTGCAAAGCTGCAGACGACACTAAGGTCACGTGACCGGGCACTTTTCCCAATTTTGTCAGAACTATTTCCCTAGGGAAATAGCTGTTAAAAAAAGACCCTCAGACGTCACTTTTGTCGATCTGGTGGAGACTAGATGTATCTATTTTCTTGTAACGTGACGTATACTGGCGAATCGCGACACGGAATGAGCATGTGGCGTGTTATAATGAATATTAAGGGTAGGATAATTAAACTTCGGGGGGCTCCACACAGTGCAAACAATGTGATCTAAATTCCATGAACTATGTGCCACTCAGATAGCCTTATAAACCACCTTGTTTATCAGAGTCGGTTTTTGCTTAGAGTTTCTCTTCAATGGCGACATTCCACCGAAGCCTTGTAGCTGTCCATCGACGAATACATACTGGTATCGGTCTGTTAGGGTTAATCACTCAACTGCAACTCAAGGCTTGCACATGAGTTGAACTTGGTACTGTACTGTCTGAATAAGCTACAAGTGCGCTAGTCGTTCGCCCAAAATATAACAAGATACCCGTCAGCCATTGACTTATGTTCAATGCAACATATCATCTGATATTGAAGTTGCTGTAAAATGAGTCTCCTGATATTTATACGTCCGCCTCCGAAGACCTATGATTAGGTCTTTGAGTGATTAATATAGAGCAAAATATAAAAGACGATCTAGATATTTTAGTCGTATTGCGTCGTAATATCGACATATGAAACCAAAATTCAAACTATTAAGTAAACAAATAGGTAACGTAGTACCCATTGGCTGGCTATCTTTGATAACAATCTACTGGTTAGTGTTTCCTGAATTGAAACGAGTAAACACAAGTGTTTACGCATTACCCGGAACCAAATCTAATCATAGGTCGTTAAAATATAAGGGTCGCTGGCCTATGGTTGGCTAAACCACACTAGGCCACAAAGTGTACACTGACTTTGGTCCATCAATGTTAAAAAACATAACATTACGCATATGGTTCTTCTATTGTGTACAAGTTCTACTTATTCGTTTATTTATGGAAATGCTACTTTTGTACACCTGCAGCAATTCCTTATCAGAGGAATACGCAGAACTCGATTTGATCATGCCATAGACCTGAAAAATGATTTTATAAATGTAACATTTGATAGTGTGGCAGCTTATTTGTTAAGAGTGATGGATGGCTAGAGATCTGATAAGATCTGATAATGCCGTCATGGTGTGATACATCTGTGAATATTAAGGGTAGGATAAAATATCGGAACCCAAGACAATGTAAACAAGAAATGCCCTGTAGTCCATTGACTTTTTTCAGTGAAATCGGTAAGTTATGTCAATCAGCCGGTTAAAATATAATGCGACACAACCGTGCGAATTAGTTACAAATCATCTTAACCATTATTCCAAGATTCGTTTCACCCTCTGACTTCTCATATTAGAGTAGTTGTGAAGCGACCATTACAAGATGAATCATGCTTCCTATTAAAGCCCCATTATTTCTAACTTTTAACAATTTTTTTCATATTTTTGATTAACCACCGTCCCCGTCTTGGGTGGAGGGACGGTGGATTAACATTACGGGAACGCTCCATTACCTTAGGAATACCCGATTACCCTAGAGGATCAATTTCACAGACCTGCCTTTCCTACAATGGCACTGCAATGGCACTAGCTGGATTAGATAAACATCACAATGAAACATTCACACCTTGGGGATTAAAAGTCTTCTGTTTGTCACCCGAGTTGGTCAGGCAAGGGCTCGGGTTTCAGGTACCATGCAAGTTAATGCAGCCTTCCCCTAATGAAATGACATCCTCAGTGTGTGAAAGTAGACCATAATTAATACTGAATCGCATGGTTTACATGCCCAGCCCGCCTCACAAACGTGTACGATTAACAGTAAAAGGAGTGAAAATGACTGCTTGTCCGGACCAGAAGTCAGGCTTTGTTGACACACGAAACGAAACTTAATCACACCACTGCGCATGCTCAACCACATCTCCGCAAGTTTTACTGCGGCGTCTATAGAAACCTTCGGTCTTCGATAAGGTCTGGTCAATCGAAACTGATGACTCAGCTCAAAACGCGCAAACGTTGGGCGAAATGCGAAAAAGATATAAATATGTAAGTGTTTACATATTGTTCCGACTATAATAAGCCGTGCAAACAAACGTCTTGAGCAGCTAAACTCACGATGGAGGCAGTCGATTGTAAGCTTCATGCAAGGCATTGCACGTTGTGACCGACGGTGCAGAGATCAAGTTTGGTGAATGAATTAAGAGAGAAAAACATATATAAATAAAAATTCAAGAATTCACCATCGTAATCATTGAACTAGTCGTTTCTTCCATTATGGAGTATAGTGAAAATTTAGTTGAAAATAAATGACGGGACTGATTCTGCTCCGTCCACTCAAACGAAGTTGAGTGTACGGCCGGGCTACGCTGCAGGCAACACAGCCTATCAATTCACAGGAAAAAAAATTGCAGGTTACAATGTTTGTGAAACAATGTGACATCTTGGTAGACCATGGGAAATCATGTCACACCTTGTTTATACCCATTGTTTCCCATGATGTTGATATCATGTGTACATCAAATAGCAAATTGGAAACTTGGGAAACCATGGGAAATGGTGTATGTTACTAGTTTTCCCAATGTTTCCCATCGTATATATTGGGTCTATTTCCCAATGAATGGGTAAATGTTGTGTGGTGTTACAAAAGTAAAGTAACACATGATTTTCACAAAATTTCACATGATTCATGATATTGTGGCCAGGTGTCATATACTAATTGAGTATTCTGTATTCTCTGAGAAGATACAGAATTTCTGGTATGTACCAAATTTAAATCGTGAAATTATTCATGTTTTGTCCCAAGTTAAGGTCTCCAAGTTGAACAGTTACAACCGGTCATTAATCAGAATTCAAGAAAAAAAACCATGAAAAGCCAGTGAAAAGTTTATTAAAATTGAATTCAATTTTCAACATGAAAATATCCGACTCTACGAGGATAGACTATGTTAAGCCAAGAAATTTCATTACACTTCATTACTGATGTGAACAAAAGTACTGGTAAGGAAAAATAGACGAAATTTACAGCTGATCTGATAGAGTTGGAAAATGCCTTCTTTAAACTAAAGGGAAAATTTCCTGTAGATTATCATAACAAATTCTTAATGTCATGTTGTTCTCTGTACAAATGATTCAGAAACAACAAGAAATTTAGTACAAGGACTAGAATGCTTGCTCATCAAGTGTTCATACAAACGAATAATTATAACAACAGAGTGTTTCGTAATTTGCTGATATGTCACATCATTCCAATAATTCTACTTAAGATGTCAATGACATGATAGATATAAGCCATGTTATAGTTAGCCTTTCTTTATTACTGAAACTAATTTAAAAGTTACAGTAAAATTAAAGTTTAAATGGACTTATGCAATTGTCATATCTCTAAAATTTCCTTATGCTGGTATGAAGCCATTCTCATGTTTCCCTCATTTCCAATGCCCGCAACCTTGAACGTGAGAAAAATTCCTCACATTCCCCTCCTTTACCTCCAAAATAATAGAACAAAAGACCTGTCGACACATATGCGGCACAAAGATACCAGTATGAAGATTTGATAGCAGGGTATTAAACGTTTACACACCAAGTAGCCTATGATCGGAATTCAAGACATTTCTCAACTATCAGCTAAATTATTCAAAAAAGTGTTTAAAAAGAGTGAAAGAAAGACTGGAAGAGGAATTCCGGGAGGCACTACGCTGGCGTGTAGATCTGGGTATAACCCCGTAGTTAGAGTAGTTTTAGTCTTTGACTTAGTTTATTGTTTAGTTTAGTAAGGGGCAGCCTGGAGTCTCTCCCTTAGCAGTAAAATTGCCAACCACCGTATATCTTTGTCTCCGTGTGAGTATATAAGTTCCCAAGTATTCCCCAGCTTAAGTTCCCGTGTACCTCGAGCTAAGCCAAGCGAGTAAGATTCCCCGACGACCAAGAGATCTGCATAGACGTTCCCCACGACCTTGCTTTTTTTATTTTGATACAATGCTAAATCTTCAATTCTTAAAAAAATGCTTTTTAAGGGATAATGATTTATTTCACCAGAAAAAAATGTGTCAACATTACTGGTGGGGACCAGAGAAGTAGTTCTAGCGGAACTAATCAAGTCCCTAGCCCTGAATTCATAGAAATTATGATATCAAAGTAATATAGTTTGCCATCTTTTTCAAGAAGTACATTTTAAATTTCAACAGCGAGGTGACATCACATAAAAAACCAAAAAATACAGAGATTCACTGTTCTGACTTCAAAAGAAAATTTTAAGTGAAGTTTTAAATACATTTCTTGATTGTACAGATTTTATCGTCATTGGAATTTCGTTCCAATGCTTAGCAATGGAATAATATACATTATTTTGAGTTAATCTTAAATTTACCTTTGGAATAACAAAATTGTCGCCAGTAGCTAAGCGAGTTTCATATGTATGTGAAATTGATGAAGCATAACGATCTACTGAATGCCCATAATGACCAGTTTTTAAGTCGAAAGCAAATACACAGGTCTGAAAGTTACAAAGTTTATAAACATTGAGAATGCCAAGTTGCTGTGTGTAATGTGACTAGAAAAAGTTATCAGTCTGACCACTCTCTTTTGTAATCTAAATATACTGTCTAAATAGGGTTTACACGCATTTCCCCATATTTCAATGCAGTACATTATATGAGGGAGAATAAAACAATTGTACAATAACAATAAAATTGATTTCGGAAGATAATGACGTAAATATGATATTAGACCCACTTTTTGACTAACCTTTTTGATAAGGCCAAGTAAGTAAATTCTTTGCTTTGAGTCCACTCAAAAATGGGAAAAGGTACGCGTCTAAGCGGCTGAAAAACACACACAGGAAAATTAACACAATGTAATTTGATTGCAGCAAATAAAAAATTGTAACAAAATTTTAGTTCAGAAAAGCTAAGCAGTCATGTCCTAAAATTTCCTATTCAAATACACTGTGTGTTTTCATAAAAACCTTAAAAACCTAAGCGGGTGGGGACGCAAAACAAAGAATTTAATTACTTTGGCTAATTGTTTCCATGTTAAAGAAGAATCAAGAGTAACCCCAAGATAAATAGCAGAAAAAAACTTTGAATTACCAAATAACAAACAAATAAAGCACCCTGAAAGTTAAACTTTCTACGAGCTGTTTTAAAGATGATGTAGTTTGTTTGTCGACATTAACAGTGAGCTTGTTGGACTTGCACCAGCTTTGTACTTTTGTTAGCTCTGCATTTAAAATATCCAGATCAATTCTATGTATGTTTTATGAATAACATGCCGGAAAATGCCGAGAGAGTTTGACCGGTTAAGAAGGGCTTGACTATGCAGTTTCTGCGTAGTGAAGCTTCATTACGTATTCATGGTGACCCTGGCCAGCTGTCAATAACTTTGGGGGCTTTTGTCTTTTGGCCTGCTTTGCATATGCGTCGTTGGACACGACCTGCCAATCGCCCAGGTAGTCAATTATAAACTATTAATTGACTGTTTACCTACCCAATTAACACTATCCAGCAGTATCAGTCATATTTTAATCGCGTGGCCCGGGTGGGCACAACGTAGGAACGCGTGTATTTCTGTGTGTACGTTTCACTTGTGGTGTTCTCTGTACCATCGTGTGTCCTTGTTTCACCTACAGCATTACCTTCAAGGTGACAGGCTTACTATTAATGTTCAGTATCATTGCACCGAGTTCTGCCCACGGTGAAAACCACCTGTTTTGCCCACTAATTACTGCCCGTCGCTGCCCGTCCTGAATGTAGCCTATCTATAGCTACAGTAATCACATAAATCATTTATCAGTTTTGATATATACTCCTAAATTGTAAGTTTGATCAAAATCGAGACCACATTCAAGGGCTATGCAGACTGTCCATGTAAGCACACACAGTGACAAGAAGGCGGCAAACACCTACTCACCAAGCACATCGAATCGGCGAAAAGAAGCATAAAAAGCTAGGCTTATCGCCAAAACAAACGCGCCAAGCGCTAACAAAAACCCATACCAAGCGGCCCTTTTCAGGGCCACCAAATACTCCAAAAAGGGAACTACCAAAAAATACGATAAGATGACATAGAACACACAAACACTTAAAAGAAATAACAAAAATCGTACACATAACAAACAACTGAAACACAACATTAAATACAAAATAAACAACCACAGTAACGTAACAGAAAACATTGCCGTGGAAATAAATCAGCTATTTCCAAAGAAAAGCCGACAACAACATGAAATTCAACAACAACCTATCATCGCTCAAACTATGAAACTCCGAAAAATAGTACTTGGCAAAAGCCTTAAAATTCATTCGGACACCAACAAAACCAAACAGAATAAAACCACCTCAGGATTTCAACAAATAAAGTTGTATAATGTGACTACGCTACATCGTGAGACACAAACAATCGCAACAACACCAATTTAAAGAAAAGTCAAATTGGACTCCACGAACAACAAAAAAACAAAAACTTGAAAGCTATCTGAAGCTTCTAAACTCGCACTTCTAGAGATACCCTTTCAAACAAGGAAACAAAACATGTCGCGTGCCAAAAGAATCGCGATAAACCAGCTTGCAAACATTGGACAAATTTTGGGAAAATAACCCTTCGACAAGGGTCGGTTTTTCGTTATTGTCAACACAAACGATTACGTACTCGCGAAAGGCAATTACGTAACACTCAGTATTATACACAACAAGCCAGAACAAACAGTAAACAAAGTAAATGAACTATTAATTAAAATGTACGAGAACAAGCACATCAACCAGGATACTTGTAAGTATCTTGATCCAATAAACATAAAATCCGTACCCCGCAGTGGTACTTATTGCCTAAAAATTCACAAACCTCCGCAAAAATCTAAAAGACACACCAGTCAAAACAAAATTTACCGAAGTAAAGAAATAGAGAACAAACAAACCGAACCACCAAACGGACTCACAACGTGACCAAAAATTAATATACTTGCCTCGCTAATCGGAAAGCAAGACCACTAAAATGCATTAAAATAAATTTTCACAAACACAAACTAAGGAATGAATCTACACTGCGACTGATGAGAAACCACACTCGGGTTTCGAAACGCAAGCGTCAAAGGGCGACTCTATCAACTTTGTAACAACATAGGTCCGGCTGCGTCTCGCCATAAGCTTTCCCCACACAAACAAAAGATTACCGTACACACTAATCCAAACTTCTCTACAAATATCCAAAGCGAAACAAACATTTCATTAACACAAACAATCGGATAAGAATGTAGGAACACATTTTCGAAACGAATCAAACACAAACTCGACACAAAAACATTTAGGATAGTTAGGTGGGGAGCCTGTTTCACATTTTTTACATCTCGCTATACTGTCTATGATTCTAAAAATAAAGTCATCTGCCACTTTTTCTGTATACGCGGTTTTGCAAAACTCATCTCTTCAATCGAAAGTCGGGCGATTTCATGGTTCTTTGGGGCACTTAAGTGTACGTCGAGCTTAAGGAATGTAGTTACATTCGCGATGTTTTATTCGAAAATTATTTATTCCTTCAAGGGCAAATGCACATAATTTATGCTGTTGGAAATACTGGCCGCTCATAAACAAGACAATAAACTCAATATATGTGCATTTTACTTATATTGTCAAAGTACCACCGACACCCACAAAAAACCAAATGGTTCAGTCCAGGTATTTGCAACTCTGCCATCCGACTGGTCAACAGGAAATCAACCATAGGTGTCTTTTGGCACGCGTATACGCCAGTCACCTAGGCGACGGTAATCTGCACCACTTATCACCATCGGGAAGGTACTCCTCCCCATATACCACTGGTGATCCCACCCTCAAGGCACTGCGTCATTCGACCAAGCATTGTTATTGTAATTTCCTGCATAAAATTAACAGCGAGGTCAACCGGTCAAACTCTCTCGGCATTTTCTCTCATGAATAATTTGGTGTCATCAGCAAATAACCTGAATTGAATATTTCAGATAATTTGCTGATATCGTTGATATATATTAAAAAGAGAAGAGGGCCTAGAATAGATCCCTGTGGAACTCAGCAATGGATTACTTGAGCTTTTGAAGTACAGTAACAGGTTATTACCCAATATCGCCTGTTCCTGTGTCGTATCAGCATGAGTGTCATTTGTGCTGCGTCAGACACGAGACGAAGTCGAGTGTCTGACGCAGCACAAATGACACAAATGCTGATACGACACAAGGAACAGGCGATATTGGGTAATAACCGATTTATCATATACCCATACCCATAATTTTACTCATAGAACGAAGAACGAAAAAACCTCAAAATTTTGAGGCTTTACTTTATTACGCCTTGCGCATAAATATCAGAATGTTTATGTGAACAGGCTTCATTCATAAACTATACGACGAAGCTGTCAACATCACGCGCGACATCGCTGCAAGTCGCCCATATCGCAATGAAACCCAAGAAGAAAGACACCGGGATACAAATATCGTCTTACAGAAGGAACCGATCGAGCGAGCGAGCGAGAGAGAGAGAGAGAGAGAGAGAGAGAGAGAGAGAGAGAGAGAGAGGAGAGAGAGAGAGAGAGAGGAGAGAGAGAGAGAGAGAGAGAGAGAGAGAGAGAGAGAGTAGAAATTATCAAACAGACAGAGCTTTCAGTTTGATCATTTCCTATTGACAATATTTAACTCCGATTGACTAGAACATTGTGGACTTGCACGAATTTTGCCAGCTAATCGTTTGTTTAAATGCCATTACAGCGTGGTTGGATCGATGAGAACGCTGTTTTGGTCCCTCTACGGATTAATTGACCTGGAAGCGCTTGAAGTGGAGGACAACCATCGCTCGACGGAGTTCTTCGGTGGAGTGCTCTTTGCAGGATATCAGATTGTCGCCGTCATCATTCTTCTCAACCTGTTGATTGCTTTGGGGTACAACTTACGACAACATCGTGGTGAGTATTGTATAAGATCAGACCAGGGCTGTAACGACAAGTGTGCACACACTTATAGAAATGTGAAACATTTGACTGTCGAGTGATGATATTATATTTGCAGCGTTTGAGTGGTGTTCACCAAATTTTATGACGCGAAATTTCATCGATTCTTTCGTACGACATCAGGATGTCGTATCACAGCAAACATGATGATCGAACCACAAAAGAAGTAAATACAAAATGATATTCACAGATTAAAATGATACGGCACAACACAGAGCATTAAAGTGCAATACAATACATAAATGACATATTGAATTACGGTACCGTAAGGACAATACAATACAGTGCAGCGCAGTACAGTACAGCACAGTACAATTGCAGTACAGTACAGTACTTTACAGTATAGTACAGTACAGTACAGTACAGTGCAGTACAGTACAGTACAGTACAGTACAGTACAGTACAGTACAGTACAGTACAGTACAGTACAGTACAGCACAGCACAGCACAGTACAATTACAGTACAGTACAGTACAGTGCAGCACAGCACAGCTCAGTACAGTACAGTCTAGCACAGCACAGTATAATTACAATCCAGTACAGTACAGTACAGTTACAGTACAGTAAAGTACAGTACAGTACAGTACAGCACAGCTCAGTACAGTACAGTCTAGCACAGCAAAGTATAATTAAAGTACAGTACAGTAAAGTACAGCACAGTTACAGTTACAATACAGTAAAGTACAGTACAGGTACAGTACAGTACAGTACAGTACAGTACAGTACAGTACAGTACAGTACAGTACAGTACAGTACAGTACAGTTACAGTACATTACATTACAATACAGTACAGCACAGCAAAGCAAAGCAAAGCAAAGCACAGCACCCTACACTACACTACACTACACTACACTAAATTCGGTTGTACCGGTACAACTACATGTGTGCATGATATAAAATTTCATGGGCAATAATATATTCTTATCTGGTCAGTACCTCTATGTGATATTCATCCATTTGACCGTCTTTGCAGCAAAACGCGGATATTGAATGGAAGTTCTCCCGTTCTGATATGTGGATGGATTATTTCCGAGCAGGTACAACTGATCCGCCCCCTTTCAACGTTCTGCCGAGTACCAGGGCCATCATCAGCACTGCTCGACGCTTGTACTACTGTCTCCGCTGTAAAAAAGATGACAAGGCAGTTGCAAAGGTAACTTTCCATGTAGTGCAGTCATTTTAATCCTCCTCTTTTTCCTGATGTTTGAAAACTACATGTTACGCTACAAAACGCTATCACATAACTTTGGTGTCTGATGTCAAAGTACTGCGACAATATGAGCGTAACTCAGAAATTGCAAAAGTTTCAACTGAGCCATTGTGGCATTCAGAAGTGAAACATGGCATTCTATGGGTTGTACAGTCACATTACGATGGACAAAGTTTGCTTTGTATGACGCTTTAATTGCAACACTTTATTTGTATGTACTTGTATGTACCTCGGACTAGTATATGGTCGAGGGGTTCTGATTGAGAAGTATTATATAAATGTGAGCTTCTTCCTTACAGCTGCAACGGAAAAGGAAATGTGTGAACGAAAGAAAGGAAAAATACAAGGCAGGTTATTTATTTATTTGTATGTGAACACATCAATCGACACTTACTGATTTCTTGAAACAAAGTTATTTTGCAAGATCAAGACGTGCTTAAAAGGAACTGTGGTGGTGAATTCTGCTTCGGGCCTGAATTCAAATGAAAACAGTGACAGTACATTTTATCAGTAAAGAGTTGTATCGAAAAGCTGAAAACCAAGTCCTGGTGCTTCAATGTACTTTGTGGAATAGAGCAAACACACGCACTCTACAAACGAAAGAAAAGAGGTAGCTTACTTGGGATGGATTTACAATAACGCTGTAATCGATGATTTTCTCGCTGCAGGATGTTTGCAGACGACTGATTCTGCGGTATGTTGCCGAGGAAGTCTACCGCCGGAAGAGGAAGTCTACCGCCGTCGATGCTGGCGATGTTTCAGCCAAAAGCGAACTGTCGACCTTCAGGTATGTCCTTAAATCGGTAGACGCCGTAAAGTTGAGCAAATACTGAAATCGAATCAATATTTTTTTTGCATCGTCGTACTCCATCAATTTCTTTTAGACTTGAACCAGAAGAACAAAGTTTACCAAATTCAATACTTCTTTCTGTCTACAGTGTTTCTGGGACACCTGTGTGAAATACTTTAGGTTCCATACTGCACATGATAATAATATGCTTGATTTCCCTGACAGATGAAAACCGATTTTCTTATTGAAGGGAGAATGAATACATTTGAATCAATGGTTTGCGGCTTATCGTTTTTTTTCCATTCACAGTTTTGTGATACATGTATGTATGTATGTATGTATGTATGTATGTATGTATGTATGTATGTATGTATGTATGTATGTATGTATGTATGTATGTATGTATGTATATATATATATATATATATATATATATATATATATATATATATATATATATATAAATATTATGTACTTCATATCTTGTCATTGTTCTGTTCTGCTAGGTTTGAAACCTACAATGCTATGCTGCATTTGGAGAAGATATTCGAGCAGCAGACACTAGAGGTAGCCAATAACTTGAAGACTTTGAGCAGCGCCCTCGAGGACAACAACCGTGAAGAAGTGAAAGCTATGGAGAAGATCAAAGACCAACTCAATAACATCCAGAAGGACAGCGAACTGAAACTCGGTGATCTAGACAAACGTCTTCGGATGAACACAAGAAGCTGCTGGACAAACCGACCGGTTCGCTGTCCGACATTTTGAACCTGGAGTGCGAGAGGTGACGATTAAGAGAGCGTCTGAGCCACCCGCGCCATCGCCAACGCCTTCCTCGACACCTTCGTCTGTTCCGTCGTCGCCAAGGAGACCGAAACCTGGCGTTGTTGGCGAGCAAGATGAGAAAGATGAGGGTCCGAAAGATTAGGTCGTCTTTTGTCGAAGTCGTCAGCCCTTCAAACTGTTTCATCATGGCCTCCAACCAACGTCAAGTGCATCGCAGTGTGTGGCATATAATATAGCACACATTAACACAAATGTTCTGTTCTCTTCTCTTGCAATCACTGTTAGTTAAAAAGATCTTATTCCTTAAGTCTTTAATGTGGTCGTTTTGTCATTAAAATGATAGTTCGTTTCCTGTATGGATACGGCTTTTGAATGTACCAAAGATATGTACAAAGTTTTGCCAATTATTGAATAATATCAAACCTTAGAATGGAACAATCATCATAGGCACATGTTTTGCTATTGCAAACGTGAAGATAGCCGCTCATATTAACTAGGTCAATAGTCTTTGTCGATATTGAGTGACTTGATTTGTCGCCTTCCAGAAACTACATCATCGATTCTAAATTTCAATGTATCTCTCGGTTGACTGGATAGCTAATTTAATGTGAAATTTACTATATCGTTGTACTTTATGACATTATTTTGAGATTGACATTTAATTGTCTCATTTAAAACCTATTTCAACAGTCATTCTGAGGTGCAGTTATGGTGTCATCGTTTGTTCGTATGACGTCTTAAATTAAGTTTGCACGTGTCTTTAATCTATTTCGCCGTGTAAGTATACATAAGGTCTGAGTCCTTAAAATTCTAGAAATCCGTCATTTGCCAAATAAGATAGATTACACTTTCGCTGACATAGAATTATGTTCCTTATTTCTCGCATGGTTCGTGTGTTTAATATGTAATAATACTGAACTTATAATTTATATTTTCGAGTAGCAAGTTTGTATATTTTTCGTAGATCTTTAGTCATTACTTTCAATAAATATTGGTTGTCAAATAATGTAAGATTTTATTTGATTTTTCAGTAGGTTGCCTAAAACTTTTTAGAAAGATAAACACGACACATTTAACAGCTTTTGGAATATAGGTTAGTATAGTAAAATGTTTGTCAAATTCTAATTGTTATTTATTACTTGTGGGACTGGTGAAAGATTTTGTTTCTTTGCAGTTGGTTATTTTTTCTTTGTTGAAGCAGTCTAGATTCATCGAATGCTTTGCTTCGGGTGATTTTCGCACACTGCAAACACGAAAATTCCATTTGAATACATGATCTTTGCTCTGCAATGACTACCTTTCAAATACTGTATATCTTTCTGTTGAGTTTTCGTTCATGAATCCAGACCTGTAATATTACATGGTACATATTACACGGTAAGGCACTTTTTTCGACACATTTGCTTATTGGTGACTATGCCAGCTCGAGTTTCCCAATGTGTTTACTTGACATCGTGGCGTTTTCAGTGAAGAATGATAAATAACAGACACTTTTATTCTTTGCTTAAAACCAAACAGCTTCAGTTTATTTTTTTTCCATTTCAACGGATGCGGGCATTTTATCATATCATTATTTGAACTATTTAACAACATATTATACCACCAGTGGCATTGACACGTCACAAAATCATGAATTATTATTCAAACCAGCGCGCCTTGTTGCGTTTGAATGGCTCAGACGTTGCCAAGGAAATAAAGTGCATGCAAGTAACTGTCTTATAAGAAGGTCATATTGAAATTTGATAGTTTTGAGACAGTCAACAGCAGATTGATTTACCTCCAGACAATTTTATAACTCTTTCCTGTGGACACGCATGAATCAGTTTTTTTGGGTTAGTGTGTTTTAAATTTTCGCATTAAATAAAATTTGAACTTTCGTCTAGGATCACGTCCCATTTTTCCTTCCTTTCTTTTGATACGTATACCTCTTACAAATGCCATTCATCATTTAGTCGCTTCCGTTTAGATGCAAGCCGATACAGTGATATATGATCAAACAGTTCCGTGCTCTTCTAATTCATTTCCTCCTTGTCCTTAGTAGAACCGCTGTGATTGGCTGATGCGACATCCAGCTATTGTACTAACAATTCGAATGATCAACGAAGCGATAAAAGTTGAACAAATATTTACAATGTACACTCAGTCTCAATTTTAGCAGGCTTGAGCGAGTTGTGTTCTCAGTTTCACTATGTTTCTAACTAAAGGCAAACGCATTTTTAAAGAAGTTAATTTACTACAGCGATTCTGGTGCAGGATAAAGAAACTGGGTCATCTGTTATCAATAATAGACAATCACTGAGTTGCACTTGAGTGGCCACGTGAATAAAAAAGAGCGGCACCAATACTTCGGTCGTGCCGCTGACATGGCTGCCACGCCTTTTTACCATATATGAATGTTTGCACATCTGCAAACCACTAGTATGCACGGTAGAAATATGGAGTCAGGCGAAATGTATGGAAAACTCATTTTCCTTAATTTCACGCAATTATTTTTCGTACAATGGGGTGGGGGGGTTACAAGCAAAACTGTAACTCCATCTCAGATACAAGACTTCAGATCAAAATTGCAGTGACTGGCCGGGGTTGCATCTGACGGACCGGGTCTAATTTTGGTCGATGATGGACTATAGCTAAGCAGCTGGAACAAATACAAGGTGACTTTCAAATTTGAAAGGGTTTTCGACGAGCGTAAGGTATTTGAGACGAAAATAACAGATGCGCCGGTTTTTCACATTCACTTCGGTAATTATACCTTTTTTATGTAGAAAGTCAGAAGATAGTTTTAGCTCTTCCTCTTTATACGAAAGAATGCATCGAAGAAATTCTTGTCCAGAACATTGCTGGTCTTAAGCAAAATTTCTATCGCATGTCTGCATGCAGTCGGTTTTTAAATTTCTTTCCACATTTTTAGAGGAAAGTATGATGCCATCGTGTTTCATGTATTAAAGTGAGGATGCTATCGAAAACGCATAAATGATTTTTTTCGTCTTTCCTGATAAACACAACGGCCTAATCATGGACCCAAGACGAGTTGATAAAACATTTATAAAACAAATGAAATATCAAAGCAAGCTTTAAAAAAGGATGTTGTGTCTACTGCATATATCACCTATAAACGTTCAAATAGGACGTATCAGAGTAACAAAACGTACAATGTTAACAAGATCCATCAGTGATATTTACGCTAATAACTTCAAAAAAGGCATGCTCGCTGTAACGACATACGTGTATCTAACAGTAGTCCGGATATGCAAACCAAACTGGTCATATGATATGAATTCGAAGTGACGACGACAACAACAACGACGAAGCATGAAGGTAGTTGCGAGATTTGTATGTCCATAGACGAAAAAAACGCTCAGCTATATGCTGCAATACTGTCCTGTGCTAAATTCTCCTGTGCTGTACATCAAGATAGACATTGACGACACTAACCAACTACAAAAATCAATAAACATATCTTCGAAAGATCGATCGATCGATCGCTTTTCCTATTAAACGGTTAGCAGTACACTGAATTTGATCAAAGCTGTGCTAAATTTCTAATAAACTTACAGATCAACTTATCTCCCGCAAGTTTCATTTGATTGGTAAAGTCCCCTCTTTAACACCTACCAAACTGTTACGTTGGAACTTTCTGATGTTTTGTAAGTGTCACGGCACAAAAGAAACGCTCAATAATATTCATATTGGTAGAAAATTGGCCAACTTTCAAACGCTGCACGGCTCAAACCAAGATCAATCTATATCCGAACAAGTAGGACAGTACGCTAGCTTTACCAATATTTTCACAGATGTTAAAGAAGATTGTACAAACCTCATCTTCTGTGGGGTAAGGCGGCGGCAACAACAACAACAACAACAACAACAACAACAAAAGGAAAACAAACAACCCCAAAACAATATCTTTTAATGGTATATGATAAAGTTTGAAATCTATGATTATGCTTTTTATAGCAAATAATTCTGAAAGAGTAGGGAGCTATTTGCATAAAATAATTTTGAATCTTGACAGTAACGGCTGGATAATGTGATTGTCAGGTGCGGCGCCCTCTATTGTCAAACTACGATTGCACCTACTTAGTGACAGAAAATGGGGGTACGTGTTTCTGCCATTTTTATCGATGACAGATTCCTGATAACTCATTAATGTCTTACAAACAAAAAATACAGGCTCTTTGTCTTTCAAAATCACGTTGCCAATAAACGTGGTGCAATGTCATCAAAACACAACCAATCAGAAGGGTTTACCTCTTTGTGTCCTCGAGAGATGCTAGGGTCATCGTCTGATTGGTTGATCAGGCGATGAATGAGCATATGATAATTAGATAATAGCCTGATTTGCATATGGTCCCTTGGAGGTCAAAGAAGGTGCGTGTCATGTAGCCTGCGCTTGGTGGTATGACGATGGGCCAATGTAAACAAGTTTGCAGTCTGTCACAAGATATTCGCTTCTGCACCGTCAGCAGACGCCTGGCGTCCACATCAAACGTAATCCTTAATCTGGAGTAGAATGATACTTCGCTCCTATTCACATCCGTGAATTAGAAAACAGGCAGACGATAAATGTCTTTCATTTGACCGTAACATGGTCGTTTGAGCGGGTCAAGAATGACAGCACTTTTTAATAACAAATGCCTATGTTATTGGCAGCTGATATGAAGTATAAATTAGGGCGCATCATCTTACTCAGTGCTGGGGTCCATTCTTTGCAGTACAAAGAACAAGGTTCATCAATGTATATGCTATTCCTCGAATATATTGCCGTCACAGGCATTGGAGAGCACATTTAAAGTCAAAATTCAATCTTCATTTATTTGACTTAAAAGTTAAGCCTTTATCGTACTGTCTTTCAATCTAACAAGAAAGAATTTGGATTTTGGATTTTTAACTTTGCTAAGAATTTGTTCGTTGCAGGAAATCCTGCCGTCGTCAAACGCAGGTCTCCCGCCGAGTATCCATGACCTGGAAAAGTTGAGGTGAACATGAACGGAAACAAGCAATGATGAATTAATTAGGTGTGTCCAGAATACATGCCCTGATTCAGGACGCCAACAAGGCAAGTGAACAATTCCGTAACATGAGCCTCGAATGGAAGCCTATCGAGATGGAGATCATATAAAATGACCCTTTCATATTTTTTCGTTTGTTTTGTTTCTGTTTTTTGTTCGAACAAACGCTATATTGTTCTTAGACTAGCGAAATTGAGATTGATTATTAATAGCTTCACGCTGTAACTTTATTTATTTATTTATTTATTTATTTATTTATTTATTTATTTATTTATTTATTTATTTATTTATTTATTTATTTATTTATTTATTATTTAATTATTATTTATTTATTTATTTATTTATTTATTTATTTATTTATTTATTTATTTATTTATTTATTTATTTATTTATTTATTTATTTACACTTTTATTGAACGGCCGAGTTACTTGTACAGTAATTTTCATCGGGGCTCAAGCAAAATTACAATAATTACATCTACAAAGGAACATTCATTTTCATATGATCTTTCAAGTCAGATTTAAAGGTGTACAGAACAGTAGTTTGTTTGATTTCGATTGGTAAAGCATTCCACAGTTTGGCAGCACGGTATTGAAAGCTAAGTTGACCATATTTAGAGAAGCATCTAGGTACATAAGAATCCTGGTGAGAAGTAGACCGTGTATGATGACTATGTACATCACTCTGAGCGGTAAACAAATCAGATAAATACTGTGGATCATACCCTTTCAAACATTTAAATGTTTCAATTGCGGTGAAGTAAAATATTCTTTGTCTGACAGACATGACATTAAGTTATGGAAATAAATCCACTGAAGGGAAATCAAACGGAAGTTCAAAAAGCGTACGTAGAGCTCTTTTCTGAAGTATAAACACTTTATCAATATTCTTAACTGTTGTGTTCCCCCCAATTACCAAAATTTGAGGTGGGTTAGAAAGATTTTAAAAAGTACAAGACATTTTTCAGATTTGAACGACGCTGCTACATTTATCCTCGTTTGATTGTTTAATCACCAAAGTACCATAAAAACCACAAAAGTTTACGAAATGCCATAAACTTTTCCTATGTTAACTTATAATCACACAAGCTTCTACCCTCTTCAACCTTCATTTGAATTTATAGTTAATTACACGATTGAAAATCGACCTAATTTAGTAGTGGTAACCCTACTGTGTATATCCCTCTCCATATAGAGAGGCGGTAGATGAGATTAACAAAAGGCCAGGAGTATGTCTGGGGAATCTAAACTAAAGCTTTGGATGTATGCGTGAGTACATGCATGTCTTTCCAACGCATTTTGATGATTACAAGTCATAGGTCTTTTGTTCTACTAGCCTAGGGGTGCATTCAGTAACTATAGCTACGCTTACACCGATAACTTCTTATACAGCCTTCGTATAAATAAACCACCCACTGCACACTCGAAAAAGATGACCCTTTCCCTCTTTAAAAAGTGATTACATGATGAACCTTTTGATGCATACTAGTACCAGACGAAAGTTCGATATATAGATATTTCGATACTTTTTATTTTATATCTGTACACAATAAATCTAACTTTGATTTTGAAATTGTTGTTCCATACATCAAGAGTTTATTGATCTACTTCATATGGCATTTTGCATTACCCGGTATCGCCAATGCAGCTTGTTAGCGTGCCATGTTAGTGTTATTGTTCAGAACTAAACTTGAAGTCTACACCTGAATTTTATTATCAACACTAACAACGGGCAGAGATATACAGTCAGCTTAAACAAGCCGAGTACTTGATATTTCAATACGTTGTGGAAAGTACAGCTAGAAACGTGCTGACACATGCGATAAGAACCTGAGAAACACTCGTCAAAAGCCAGACTTACTATACAAAGCCTATAATTACACCTACGTTGCAATGAGCGTTACTTGGTCAGGAATCATCGTTTTGCTAAAAGTGTGTTGGCTGCTAATTCTACATTATAATATTATATAGGGCTCAGCCCTTGGTGTCGCGCCAGGCATTGAGATTAAAAATGTTATTTGTATCGATTCATGATTACTAATCATAGAGGATAAAATAGAATTAATTGTTACTCTCTATATACGTTTGTACAAGTATGACCGGTTTAATCTCTGATGACAGTTCACGCACACGATGTCAGACCCTGTAGGTATAGATTTTCTCTTATGTGTAAAAAAGTTTGACATAAATTTGCAATTTTACGATGATTACTATCTATTGTGTTTAACAGGGGACGTATTGTACCATCATTAACTTTGTAATAGTAACTGTACCGCCCAACTTCCGATATTGTAAGCTGAAAACCAGCGTTACTTCTAAAAACGGGTAAATTTTGCACATAGTTATTGACACAGAGGGCGCCTTTCTAAGATTCAATCCCAGCATTCTTTGCGAATGTTCTCGTTCATATGCACGACAGTTTCTCTCTTCTTTTAATTTTTAGGCGTGATAAGAAATTTTGTATCAGCGACAGGGTGGATAATAATAATTACTCGCTAATAAAAAAGATATATTCTATTAATGGCATGTTATAAAATAATAGAGAGCACGTTTCGAATTTGTTTATTTACGAGCACTCAAAAAAAACATGGCGGCGCCCACGAAAGAAGGGTACACTTCCGGTTACTCGCATAGTTGATAATGAATACGCGCATGCGTAGTCAGTAAGCCGCTGGCGCGACTATTATAGGATTCCGTTGAGCTCGAAAAATAATAATTCACCACAAGGGGGTGCTGTGCAGCGTGTCACTCGCTGCAATTGTCGACCAGTTCTCCGTTGTCAACCACATCCAGTCACACACACCAAAACCTTCGAACTTCGATGGTATTTGAAGACGTTAACCACCACTTCAACAACTCGACCTTGCATGGTGATTTGCAACACTCGTAATACAAGATACGATTACGATGTAAAATGATTTAATGAACGAGATCATTATTTGTTTTAATAACAAAAACAAAAAATACAGTAGGATATTTTGATACAATTATTTGATAACAATCGTAGACGTAAATTTTCAATATCTGATTTGCATATCGGTGAATGGTAAACTTAGCGCGTATCATGACACAGTGATGCTACCCACAATTCTCCTTGATCAATGCACTCAGACATCTGTTCGCCAAATTCATTTTTATTAATTTCCGAACAATTTGAAACCTGGAATTTAATTTCGAGATTTCTTCAAATATGCTCCAAGATTGTTGATTATGTTTAAAATTCAAGAGTAAATTGAGTACCAAGCCGATGTTTGTGGTTGCTAAACATTGCACATTATCAACAAGGTAAAGTTACCAGCAACTGATATGGTCTCATCATACCACAGACATTCAAGCTCTCTTTTCTATGAACATAAAAAAATCTATACCCCCTTCTTTTGCTAACACTGATGCATTTATATCCTTAGTTTCCTTGAAAATATTGTGTATTGGTTGTCAAAAATATGTTGAAAAAATTAAAAAATTGCTATCTCCTCCACGGAAAAGGGGTTGATCTTCTATTATTTATATTGGGCATTAGGAAAGACATGATCGGCAAAACAATTCTGTCAGAATTTAGAATATGGACCAAGCTGTTCTGTATACAGAAGAAATCTGCTTCATTTCAATAGGTGATCTCAGTGTGTAGAGGTCAAGGAGAAATGTGGGTAACGTCAATATTACTGTGCACTCGTCAATATATCAGCATGCCTAACGTATGCTAATGAATGCCCTACCTCTGGAACTACGTCAAACAAGTAAGACAAGTGACAAGAGATGGCCGTCTTCCCTTTTTATGGAAATATACAAGCTGAGTAGTTGACACTCAGTTAACGGCTGTGTAATCCATATGCGTTTTAAATAGTGGCTTTTCCATGAAAGGAAAGTTATAACCCTGTTGAACAGTGTTGAACCTGTTCAGTGATTTTTCAAGTATTGCAGAAAGGAAAGAAAGCTCAACCCTGATCAAATAGCAATGTAATTTATCGATAATATTCGTATTTCAAAACAATTTACATATTTCGCATAGACGATAAATCTCTTCTCCGCCTGTGGAGTATTTAAAGGAATAGTCCATCCAATAACAACCTGCCTTTAAAAGTTGAAGAAGATTATTTTTGTAACATTGATGATGAAAAGATGAAAAATGTGCTGTTTATTATCCTAGAAATTAATGTTTTATTAACTGATGTGTATGACGCCATTTTCGCGATATGGAAGCGCCACCTATCGGAATTCCTCAGAGAGGCTTAACTTTTGATGACGTAAAGTTTTCGTGTTTGGTTGAGGAAGTTAGGGGGTATCGCTAGGGGGTCTGGTCTACCGTACGTTTGTATTGAGCTACTGCCCCATGGATACACTTTGCCTTCAACCTTATAACTTTGAACCGGAATTCAGCGACTCCGAACTCCAGGATTTCGAACTTGGTGTCTTCGACGAAAAGACGGACACATCGATAAATTCAAAAGTAAAAGAAGGGCACGTGGCTCCACCAATTACCGAAGGAAGCTGTACAAGTATGGCTCTTTTGGTAGCTCACTGTTACGTGGCCATGTTTGGAGCTGAACCACGGTCCCTCAACCGTGGCTGAACACATCTTCGATATCGCCTGGTGACGAAACGAACTCTAACTTACTCACAATGGTTGTACTTTTGGGTAGAACATTTTGATCAGCATTGCAAGCTAGCTGTTATCACTTGAAAAATACGATGTTGGATTTCAAACTCCCAAAGAGAACTGTATGACGACATTGCTCCGCATGTTTAGCCATTGCAACGCTGGTTTTAAAATACGGTTAACTCTTTTTATAACAAAGAATGATTAGCGAAAATTGCCAATTCAAAGTGCTAGTTTTTCAGTTACATATAGAAAAAGAATGAACGAATGAGAAAAAAATTCCAAGCACCGTTCTCCATGGGGGAGGGAGGAGAGACAAAGCGGACGACCGGAAACGGCTCAGCTGTCCGACTCTAAATGGTATGTCCCTCATCTAACAAGCAACATTTATACATACACACTTTCATATTCTCCGGGGCACTAAATTAAACTTCAAACACACTTTCATGTTTTAGGAGTACTAAAGTATCAATTTATCCTTTCAACGTACAGTCATAAAACACACTAAAATTTTCCTGTTCTCACAACTCACATTGAACTTTAACGTAAGTTACCGGTAATTAGAAACCGCCATGGGAAGATATCGCGAATCCTAGTAGCCGTTGCTGCTGTCAACTTGGTGCAATCTTGGAAAAAAATAATTGAGAATGGTCAAAATCTGAAAGCTACGACTTCACGACCAGTCATTGGGAAAACTTTTGGGAAAAATTCAATACTTTACAGCAATGTCCAGGCGACAGGTCGTGGAGAGAAACGACCGAAAAAATAAACCTGAAAGCCACGACCTCGCGGCCGGTCTTGGAGAAATATGTCGGCAAAAATTCAACACTAAAGTTACAGCCACGACCTCGCGACTGGTCGTAGAGAAAAATTACAGAAAAAAGGGAATGAAATAAACTACCCTTCGACAGATCAGGAGCGGGAAGATGGCAAAATTAAAAAGTCATGTACTATTATATAGCAATATGGAGAGAAACAGCTCTGAGAAAACAAATCTGAATCACGGTTACTCTATGATGCTACAAGAGCAATGGTGTCTGAATAGCCTGACTGAGAAACGTTAAATATT
Organism: Ptychodera flava; assembly: GCF_041260155.1. Classification (NCBI taxonomy): domain Eukaryota; kingdom Metazoa; phylum Hemichordata; class Enteropneusta; family Ptychoderidae; genus Ptychodera; species Ptychodera flava. The sequence continues at coordinate 14,621,178 of NC_091930.1, read as the reverse complement.
TTCGATCACGTATATTGAGTATCTGATTCCGTTTTTTCACTTTGGAACTTAAAGTTTTCAGGCTTTAGCTCAATGATGTTATTCTATGTGCTTGCTGAGGTTGAGTGGCGTCTTTGAATTACGATACGATGCACTCAAATCTTTGCGTAGTTGAATGGAAATTTCTAGAAACCCCACAAAAGAGAGCCTCGTTTTCACTACAATCCAACATGGTCGTACGACCGGTCGTGCAGCGTGCTTATATGAAACGTTGGTTCATTTTGGACCATTTATTGAAATCCATGTGATAATATATTTGGGGAAAATCCCTTGTAATTCCGCACTGGCAACGCAGTAACGAACTTCACTTACTGCTTCTTGTTTTTATTTACAATTTAGTGGCAAAATTGCTCATTATTTTTTTCGAGCCACAAAAATATGACTCGCTGCCGTGGTATCGTAGAAACATTGAACTTACAGCATGGATGCCCGATAATAAAGTTTACTTTGACGTGCCTATTTTTTTCTAAAAGGAAGGAAAGACATGTCTGAAATTTTTCCGACATCAATGAAAGTTGTCATCTACGCATCTACTTCTTCTCGAACTCTTTTGAACCTATTCTTGGTTCCAGATAACTCATTTCAACATATGGATCGTTTCCGTTGACTTGATGCGTGGATGCTATACGGTAGTTGCGTTGATGTGGTTAAACATGCCCGAGCAAAAATACAACTTTCTGATTTCAATTGATCACGCAAACTTTATTATGTTTTAAATACCAATGCGATGTCATAAAAATAACAAGAATAATAAGTAAACTTTTTGTAAGAAAGATGATCTCAACAAACTCTCCGGCGGTTCAGAAAAATCATAAATATTTAAACCATGAACCTCTTTTCTTTTATGGAGAGTTTCTCCCACAATCGCCCTTGTATGTCCTCTTTTCACCTATGCATTGGCTTTCCAGTGTAAGTTTGTGGTACAGCATCATCTTGAAGTCTTTTCCTAATCCAAATTTGATTGTGGGTCGTCAAACTGCCGACGAAGTCCTTCTCTTGGAAACGGCCTTTGCATACGTAAAAACATGCACTGCACTTATAATTTTGAAAACTTACGTCAGTGGCAATCTTTACCGGCAACAATTTCTAGAGGCGGTGTTTTCACTTCGGGTTTCGAATCATTCAGAATGCCTTATCGAAATCTCGCTCACGATTATTGGTACATCCGTAATACTTACAGGCAGGCATAAGCTATTATGAGACTCCCTAGATCAGACCCCCTAGCCAATGCACCAAAACACGAAAACTTTACGTCATCATCCGGGCATTTCTCCCGACATGCTTTGCGAGGAAGTAGACAATATGGTCGCGCACAGTCGGCTAAAAAGGTCTCCATATTGCCTGATTTTGATATTTATTTCATAGATAACTTCAAAAAATCGCTGTTTCTGTGCAAAAAGTAATGATAAATGCTTTTATGACATACATAGAAACCTGTATAAGGCAGATTACATTTGGGTGGACTATTCCTTTAAGGCTTTCTAGAGTATATGCTGTAAGAGCATCATTGCTTCGGGTTTATTAAAACAAGTTGGGTTCTCGCTGTTCACATGACTCATCTAAGTATATTTAATTTCGGTCCAATCACACACAGACCCATACAGGAGCTTCCATGTCTGTGATTAGATCCATCCAGAAGTTCTTGAGTAAATGTGCAAATTCAAACACATGCAATATCAGTCCACGGACGTATAACTCTATAGCTCCGTGATCAGTGAATAAACCATGCACTGTGGCATTTTTGGCAGACATTAGCAACATATGTTCATATATACTTCATTGTTGCGCAAAAGAAGTCGACTAGCTGTATTCCGCTGCTTATTGATAATGATTATTACTAAAGAGTATCTGTGTTTATTTTCTGCGAAACAAGATCGGTTACTTTAAAGACGACAAAGGTGAACGGGTCAACAGGAGAAATGTCACAAAATGTTCATACATGAATGAAAATTTATACCACACTAATCTATTATAGAAGCAATATTCGTTGTATCTGTTGGCAATAAGCATGCTGGTACACAGAGGTATAGCAGTTGCAGGTAGTACTTCAAACACGCGGGTAAGTTCCACTTTCGAAGTTGACGGTCGGACCTTTCCTGAAAATCCAACGGTCGAAAAACTCTGTTCCTCCTGGGCAAGACGTGAAGGACACAAGCGAAAAACCGATATTATCGAGGTCACGAAACAAATCGAGGTAATTAAAATGGATATGAATACATCTACTATGATCGCACACAGTAGGATAGAAAACTTGACGATGGAGTGTGCCGGTAACCGTAATAGTTGGTTCATATAGCTTTTATTATTCAAAGCCGTGTAAAGCTGTACAGACTTAAGAGACTCTATAACCTCCTTCGGCCCTCTCAGATCATAGAACTTGCTGCTGCCGAAAAATTCAATATACTGCACATCCGCAGGCTCTCGGCCATCGCTTCTTCAACCTTGCCTCTGTTGCCTCATTTCAGACACGGCTTCCGTCAGCTCATCAATCTGGTAAAAATCTGCTTCGTTCAACAGCTGATCGTATTCCTGAAAATTCTCTGGCAAATGAAGTTTTGAGGAACGCAGAAAGTTGAGTACGTGGCGGAATAGTTCCCCGTCTCTAACGATGCAGAAGGTTCCGCTGTCGTCGGTTTGGACAGGTACGCGTCCGCTGAACATGGCGCCCAGTGTGGAATCCGAATACTTTGTCAACGTGGTGACAGAGGTCGTGTAAAGTTTACCGCCGACGTCCAGTCTCACCATATTACCACTGGTTTTATGGATCTCGTACTCCATTGTATGCTCTACCTAAACGTCAACGTATGTCGTCTGATCAAAACAATTCCCGGTGCAACAACTGAACGGGGTTATTTGGTAGAAATTGGAAGGCGTATATATACGAGCGTCGATAGCCCGTATGTCTTGTATGGAGTGGGATATTTGGTCATGGAAATTGCGTCATAATATTTTTCGAGGAAAAAGCGCTGCATCTCGGGATATTTGTGACATTCTATTTTCGTTTTATCGTTTGTAGTTGTGATTAACTAGGATCAGAATTAGGTAGATGTAGATCTCGGGCAAAATGAGAAGCACTATCCAACATCCCGGCGAAATAACGTTTTGCCAAAAATTAAACTTTGTAAGCTTAACTTGCAGATTTATGATATTGGGCGAGTTACACTTCGGCCTTCAGTGGTCAGTATATTGACAAAGTAATCACTTGACCAGTTATTGGGTTAGAGGCCGCCGTACTTTGTTTTTTTTTTTTTTCATTAAGGAAGTGGGCTATTAATGGATAACGCAGCGCAGTATCAGCCAATTCAATTTGTTTTTCCATTAAGGAAGTGGGCTAATATTATATAGGGCTCAGCCCTTGTTGTTGCGCCAGGCTTTGAGATTAAAAATGAAATTTGTATCGATTCATGATTAGTAATCATAAAGGATAAAATAGAATTTATTGTTACTTTCTATATACGTTTGTACAAGTATGACCGGTTTACCCTCTGATGACAGTTCACGTACACGATGTCAGACCCTGTAGGTATAGATTTCTGTTATGTGTAAAAAAGTTTGACATAAATTTGCAATTTTTACCATGATTACTATCTATTGTGCTTAACAAGGGATGTATTGTGCCATCACTAACTTTGCAATAGTAACTGTACCGCCCAACTTCCGATATTGTAAGCTGAAAACCAGCGTCACTTCTAAAAACGGGTAAATTTTGCACATAGTTATTGACACAGAGGGCGCCTTTCTAAGATTCAATCCAGCATTCTTTGCGAATGTTCTCGTTCATATGCATGACAGTTTTCTCTCTTCTTTTTATTTTTAGGCGTGATAAGAAATTTTGAATCAGCGACAGGGTGGTTAATAATAATTACTGGCTAATAAAAAAGATATATTTTATTAATGGCATGTTATAAAATAATAGAGAGCACGTTTCGAATTTATTTACGAGCACACAAAAAAACATGGCGGCGCCCACGAAAGAAGGGTACACTTCCGGTTACTCGCATAGTATATTATGAATACGCGCATGCCCCACAGTAGTCAGTAAGCCGCTGGCGCGACTATAATTGGTATTGGCAACAATATTAAGAACATGAAATCCTCTGTGTTATATTAGTGTGTTTATCAGTAAGCCAGTATCAGGAAGTTTTATTTCTTCTCGAATATTTATTTAAGACTGTTGATTTAAAAACTAATTTTTGTAAATGTATCTGCATAGATCACTCTGTAAGACACACTCACAGATGAGTAAAATAATTCGAGTTACAGGTTTGGCGCAATATTTGCTCACGTAGAAGGTGAAAGATAAGTCATGTCCCATAGGTGTAATCCTTCTAAATATTTATCAGAAAGCTGGTTATATTGAAACTTCAAATGAGTGTAATGTACTAAATGTTGCATATATTATATCTTCACACTTTGCTTAAAATCCATCGAGCAGTAACAATAATTCGTGACTAGTATATTATTTTGTGATAATGATTTTTAGACATTAAAGCACGGGGAGAATCATCTTTTTTCCCGGAATGGTTTTATACTGGAACAGGAATTTGATGATGTTGAATCATTTTTCAATTCAATGATCACCTGCTGTTTTGTTTGAAAAAAAACGACCTAGCCTCCCTTTGCAATTTCACGATTTAAGCTGACCCTGCTGGAATTTGATGAGCTATAATAACTGAACATTTTCCGTATTTTCGATTCAAAATCAGGAATTTTTATGATCATTGAAAAACAATAAAAACTCAATCTATGAGGGCGCTTCGACCGTAACACATGTCCTACCCTACAATGTAAAACACATTGATAATCAGGGTGGCCAAACATTGGCGATTGCCGGTTGTGCTTGTCTGCGTGACTGCCCAAGACTGTGTGTGAGTGTGTATCGTTACACACATGTCCTGCATTCTACGTCCATACATCGTTTTGCACATGGCTGTCTGGCAATTGCAAGCAGCTGTTGGTACTCACAAGATTAATAACTGTCCCCTATCTTTTCAAAGTACTCCTTATCTTGGAAATTATAACAGAAAAAGGTCAATTGTTTTGAAAAAAAAACACATAGAAGGAAATAAGACCAACAAACCCACCTTCACATTCATTTACGAAATCAGGGACAGGGAATGATAATTTTTAATACACTTACACCTCTGTTGTATATAGTATTTTGGTTTATTTAACAGTTCAATGAAGTACACATAATCTTGATATTTTCACAACGCAATTTCAATCACGGGAAGTAATCAATACAATCATATGTATCAGATTTTGTAAGGTGAACTACCTAAGGGAAATAGTCATATCATAGTCATAGGATTCCATTTTTCTACACAGGTGGAAACGTTTGATATCTTCAAATATATTCTTTCTCGTTCAATTGAGAAAATTTGAAAAGCGCATTAATTTCGTTTATAGACGGTGGAAATAGTTCATCCAGTTCTTATAGTTTCAACAATGTGTTATTTGCAGAAAAAATAGATTGATAGCATTTTGGACGCATAAAAATTTGCATTAGTCATTAAAGGTTTAATTACTGATTACCTGTATTATGTTTTTAAATTCTCTTGACCCTTGTGAAGATTAATAATGACAGTTGCACCAATGATGCGATATGGATCACAGCTTACAGGAACGCTACGTAATGCGGAAGCAATGCTTAGTGAGTGGACCTTACCATCTCAAAACTTGAAAAGGTTACAAAAAACATAAAATTTGGCCTCGGAAATGACGAGGGAAAAATATTACACAGCGCCATCAACATGTGTCTTGCAAAGTGGTTTTGCACAATATAACTGGCTAGAACTTGTTTGCTTTTCTCTTTTGTTTTGGGGTTGGGGGTCAAAATCACTGTCTATTTACAAACCTTTCCCCTGGCAGTTTAACCGAATTCGGCTTGTGGCTTCTATTGGATGTTTTAACTAATCCAGGGGTGATGTTTCCGTGTCAAACTCATCCCATTAACTAGACATGCATACTTTCCCATCTTTCTTTAGTGGGAATCATTGAGTTGCATTGCATGGTAAGCTTATTTGGCAGGGTGTGGCTCTATTTGCCGTCCTCTGTACCTGCTTCGTCATGATCAGCAGTTACGGCTGATCATGATCAGATAAAGTATTATCTCCCCTTCATCGGTATGAATTTTCATCTTGCTTTGAGTTCATTGCAAGATCTGAAGATGAAGCTTAAGAAATTGAGTTCAACAGGACTACAGCATTTGCGATACTTAGCTGAAACCTTCAATTTTGCAAATAACGTTGTTTACAGTAATACATTCCTGTTCTCCATTGTTTTAAAAGGTGTGACACTGAGGTATATCAAGGGTCAACAAACTTCGAGGAGCGCTAGAGTACCCTTAAGTTTATTCCCGCCCTCGTGTCAAACCTCATCTAATTGGGAATCATCTCTTGTACACAGTCATGACATTTTAATAGAACTTTGCTCCGCGTACCATGTTCAGGGCATAAGTTAGTGGCCGACACGATTGCCTGTCTGAGTCGGCTAATCCTCTGACTATAAGTAAGGGTACACAACATTACATGCGTCAAGAAATGATTATCATGTTACACTTGGAGTCGAATCAGGAATAACATATTTTCATTTTTCCTCTTTGCTGCTTATGACAATTGTTTTTTGCATAATTCAATATCGCTGCGAACTTTACAAAAATATTATCGATTGTCAGTGTGTGTGTTTATATTTAAGAACGATCTCGCCTTGAAAACACTTTGCATTCACCACCATACCCATTGACTGATATCCTGCTTCTAGTTGAAAACTGAGATACAAATCGTACGGCGGTTAAAAAGAAGAAAATGGTTCCTTTAGCTTACTCTCAATCTATTGGTTACAGAACCTCCTGACATCAAAATGTACAGCCGGGCACACGGAATTTAACAAGTTTTGAACTGACCTCGACAGATAACATTGCCTTTGTTGTTATAATTTTTTAAGTTTACAGAGAATATTTTTATTCGCTAATAGATGGCAGGTAGATCAATTGACTCCATATGTTCTGCTTTGTCTTTATGTAAGTGAGCCATACATACATATATGACAGCCAGACGTAAATCTCATAATTTTATGCCGTAGGTCCTATAAATGGTGAATTTGCTATCAGTTGACCTTGCGATTGTGTCTATCGTGTTCGAGAGAATGTCATGCCTAAATTTGACAAATCACTGCGTTCAAGAGACCCGTGACTGTACATGGTACGCAATGGTACGTAGCCTGATACACTACTAGGGGGAAACAATTTTAACAACACTATTCGCTGATGCCATTAAGGTTACTAATTTAAATGAAAAGGTTATCTTGATCGTGCCTCAGTGGACCCGTGAAGCGTCTTTTGTGCAAACGTCCGCTATTTAAGCATTTCGTGCGGTGAGAATCTCGTATCTTATGTACCGCACTAACTTAACTATTTGCGCTGTTGGGTTTCTGTAAATGACTTGTTTTGTTCAAAGGGACCCATTTATGCTGAAGAACAGGCTTTTATTCACAAAGGGGATCCGTACCTAAGGTTTCTCGTTAACAAGAATTTCATCATTAACATGTGTTTTATCACCATCGGAATAAGGAAATATTAATAGTAACAATGAAGTGGACCGTAGAAACCATTTAATTGTCTGTTCAATATCACGTGAATCTCCCCTTTGCGCCCATAGATCTAATGCCAGTGTTTCGGTTCTGCAATCCGAATTTTTACTTAGCTCTTTGAGCCGAAAAAATGATATGAAATGCTTCTGTGTTTTCAAGCACATCAAAGATTGGCTGACGGGTATGTTTGACTGAAATATCAGGCGACCGAAAGGTGAGTAATGCTTTGAATAAGGACACTCCAGGGAAAATTTTCGACGTATAAAGAAGATTGTAAATTTTGATCAGTTAAAATGATTATATGAGTAAGTTCTCATTGACACAGCTTGATGACACCAAGCTTTCATTATCCATTCAACAGTCGATGCAACTAATGTACAGTTCTTGATCTTGCATTTAGCATATATCAAAGTTTAGAGTTAAGCTCGCGGGAAATCAAAGCGCCCGATGCTTAAAGCTGGGAGTTATAAATAATAACACAAATTATTTCAAGTATAAATAATTATATCTGTTACTTAAATTTTATGCATCTTGCAATAGTTAGACTTTTTCATTTTCAGGATGCTTCTCATTTCCAGGGTTTGGGTGAACCGTTGTACTATTATACTAGGTGGTATTGGAATTCGATAAATAATATTTGCTTTGATGACAACACTTTGAAACCAGCTCAGAGCGCCTGTTTAATTGCATAGATTTGCCAGGCGGAGCATCGATAATGTTTAGCTTTTCTGACAAGTAAATATTTCATCGCTAGCTTATGTTAGAGTAAATTGTTCTTCAAATAATTTACAGTGATACATCAAAGTCCTGGCACTTATTTTGAGAGATCAAATAAAAACTTTGACAGGTTTTCCATCCAACTTTTTGTATTACAGCCTGTCAGGTCTAGTGACACAGAACCTATTTAGGCAAATATCTAGGCGGTCCTAAAGAGTGCCTAGCGATGTTGTAAACGTACATTGTCTGGTTCACAGTCACTTTTTTGCAAAGATTCATTCACTTTTCATAATATTTTTAAAACCCGAGATTTAAATATTGGTAGGGTTTACCTTTTAGAATGAAATGCAGTCGGTGCATTGGGTGAGAAAGAAGCGTTGATTTGTGCGCATTTAAGAAAGTCAACCGAATTCCTAACCTCTCTTTTATTCCTTATTCAACGTTTGGAAAACATTGAAATCCACTCTAGTTTCCTCAGATTATTTGCAACATTACATTCCTTAACAATGTGTTACATACTGAATAAGAGTCATTGCAATTTTTAATGTTTATTTTATTTTTATGTTCATTTTATTTTATTTTTATTGTTTTATTTGTTTTATTATCAGTCTGGGTTTGTTTGTACCCATCACCTATACGGAGGGCTTTCGCCTTGGCTAAACAACTTGTTAACAATTCATTAGGTAAAATACAATCTATATTATACAATCTATTATTATACAATCTATATTATTGCATTTTTGTCTGCGTAGCAGGCACGGATTAGCGTACATAATTCTCTAGCGAAGTACAAGTAAATGCAGCGAGAAATGCAAGTTTCTTCAAATGAAGACCAACCAGAATTTTTATAAACGACTGATCTTTTTCAATGTAGTCGACCATTTCCAGTTATGCGAATGTGACAAATTTCTTTCGAAGTGGTAAAGCCGCAGGTGTCAGATTATGGCTAATGAGGACCATATGCTCCTCAATCACGAATAGTCGTCAATGTTGCTTCAATGTTCATACGTGAACTGTTTATTTTGATGTCATCACTTATTCGGCTAAACAGCTGTACTATAGCCAATGCAGTTTTTTGATTTACCCTCTGGTCATACAGTCCTCTTATCCATTGTTTCAAAACATGAGACAATACAAGGTCTACCAAGGGTCGACAGACTTTGAGGACAGCCAACAATGTAACTTTACGTGCAGCCGTTAAACTTGCCTCCGCATACCGTATTTAGGACATGAGTCATTTTTTATTATGCAACACTGGCGATAACATAGTTAGCTATTTACCAACACTATTGTCTGTCTGTGTCCATTTATCTTCTGATGGGAGGTAAATCTTCGTAACAAATTGTACCACAAATTGTTTGTCATATTACACTTTGGGGTAGATAAATTAGGCAGAACATACCCTCAGCGGCAAGTCCATTCTTTGACCATAGATGAATGTTCCTCAAATGGAAAGTATGTAATACTTTGTTGCAAATAACGCTCATGCGTTCAGGGTCTGAATCGATCTCGCTCGGAAAAAAAACTTCACATTCTATCATAGCCGTAAAGTTATATCGTGTTTGAAAACATGCCGGTTCAGTGCTTTCATTTTTGTAAGTATACCAAACTTGTTCAGGCTTTAACCTTTCATCAACAGAAAATATTGCTTGCGGTGCTACTAATTTGAGTAACATTTCCATCAATGTGAATTATGCAACAATTTAAAAGATATCTACAGTGTATTTGATATTTTTATCCACTACCAATTGACTATATGCAGCCTTACTCACTGACTACAGAATGCAGAGGGAAAACATGATCTAATAGCAGAATAATCCTTCATTGAACAAAGCTTAGTTCTTACTGTAGAAGGCTGTAGTCAGCAGCCTAGAAAGGAAAGATCGCAAATGGTCAGTAGACGGGTTATTACAACATAATAATAATAACTCTGATTCAGGATGAAACGGTTCAGTACTAAAGCAACCATCGTTGGCAACAGAGATGGACGAAGTACACCTTTTAAGCCCATCATATCCACTGCCTGGATGTAGAAATGTTTACAAAGCCATTGCAACTCGACAAAGCCATACCCGCACCCGGGAGGTGTAGACACTGACAAAAACATTAGCTGGTATAATTGCATAGGGATATGAGAGTATCCACAAGCATACTCGTTACACAAATGCCAGCACGTCACACTCTATGTTTATATGGTTTTTCATAGGTAAAAAAACATGTGTCTTCATTGATCTGTTAAAAAGCCATCACAGAACTTTGCTGGGACACTCACTGACCGAGGTAGACTCTTTTACAAACAACGTTCAGTTTGAGATAACAAATCACAGTAGAAGAGGACATTAAAGTGCCACTGCCATCGGGTAACATTTTTAAAACACATTTTTTAAATGCCAGCGGTCGATATTTGACGTTGCGACTGCGCGCGGATCACGAAATATCGATAAAAACATGTCATTTTCCGAGCGTATTTTTCGCATCCCGAAGTTTTACGATCGTTTCTTATTATAACCCGAAGTCCCCTGGAGGTTTGTTGTTGTGCTGATTGACGATTTTCTAGGGAGTCCATAAGACGTTCGAACGACGCAACCTCCCACTGCGAAGACTTTATATACAGCATTATGCCTTTACCTCAGGTAAGTCTTTTTGAAAACTTCTTTAGTTTTTGTCGTTTTCATTATTCTTAATCAGTTGTATTATATTTTTAACAAATACCACATAGATATCAGTTTTTACGTGTAAAATATTAGCATCCTCTGATAACTACATTTTTTTCATATGCCGCACAGTTACGTGTGGTCTGGTGGGGTACGATGCATAGCGGTTTCCGCTGGGTATGCGTCTATGCATACCACTCGGCGGCCGCTCAACCGCACGTAAGTGTGTTAGTAACCTAAGCGAATTCTGGTGGAAACAACAAACTTTGTTTTCCTTTTTTTCGCCAAGTCAGTAAGACTCAGCCTTCTCCCACAGGGCATGACCGATCACCGACGCGTGTAGTACTGTGGCATACAACAGCGTCAGCCTAGACTCGTACTCCATAGCTTAGTTGACAATGGCACCAGTGACGATTGTTCGATGTTCGGAAGCTGAATTTAGGCCGGCCACCGGAATTCAAACGTTTACTTGTTTGACTACATGTTTTTTATCGATATCTCGTGATCCGCGCGCAGTGGCCACGTCAAATATCGACCATTGGCATTATAGAAATGTGTTTAAAAAATGTCACCAAGTGAGAGTGCGTCTTTAACATGCGAATTTCATAACATTAAACTGTATAGCAGCATCACTCAATAGCATCGATTTTAACACTGCAAAGATTATTCTGACGCAATCATCATTGTCGTCGTCATCAACTTCATTGTCAGTGATTCTAGAAACGGGAAATTCTCGCATCCATTTCCTACTTGTACCGATCGAATTAAACTGGTCGGTACTGAGTAAGATTAGTTTATTACCTGCCAGATTTACTGGTGACAATAATTACTGAATCTTTTAAAGTCAGGCTTTCAATAATTATAGTTTGCAGGTGAATAATACGTTTTTACATGAGGTTGCGAAACTATGTTTTAATGTTTCGCTTCCAATATTTTTGAAGAAGTTTCCTAGTCATTGTAAATGATAAGGCGATTACTTCCTCGTCTCTTAGTGTATGGTGTGGTGGAAAGACAATTATAATCAAAATGATACAGTTGCTAGTCTTGGTATTTTCTTTTTGTAGTAGTAATCAAATAAAACTTGCGCTGCAGATCATCACGGAAATATTGAGATATATCATTAAAATCTGATACATTATTGAAAGAACTATTGGCAAACAAGACGGAAAACCCTCGGAATTATCCTTCTTACATTGTTGTAGTACTAATATAAACCACCTTAGCGATAATTAAACGATCAAAAATTGCGGGAACCGGCCGTCCCTCAATCCGATTAGATCAGTCAACAAGTCATCTTGATAGCGAGGATGGAATAGACCGAGCTGATAATGACGCAAACTAATAAGAGAACTAATGGTTCAACACATAGGACTTCATTCGTCGGCGCCGCCATGTTTCATCGAGTATTCATAAATGAACAAATCCGAAACGTGCGAAGTATAATTTTATAACATTTCATTAATCATCTCTAGTATATCTATTTTGTTACGGATCAATTATAATCATCTACCTTGTCACTGATATAAAATATCGTTACTATCACTCCTAAATACGAAAAAGAGAAAAAACTGTCGGGCATATGAACGAGGAAATTCGCAAAGAATGCTTGGATTTAATCTTAGAAAAAGCGCCCTCAGTATCAATAATAAGGTTCAAAAATTGCCCGTTTTAGAGATAAAAGTAGTTTTCAGCTTACAATATCTGAAGTTGGGCAATAGTTACTATGGCAACGATAATGATGGCACAATATGTCCCTTGCTAAACAAAATAGGTAGTTATCATGGTAAAATTGCAAATTTACGTCCAGCATTTTAAAAATTAAAAAACAAATCTCTACCTGCATGGTCTAACATCCTTTGCGTGATGTGTTTTCATAAGAGGGTAAACTGGGCATAGTTGTCGTACAAACGTGTATAACTAGTAACATTTAATTCTATTTTATCCTTCACTATTTTTCTAATCATGAATCAATACTAATAACATTTCCAATCTGAATCCCTGGTGCGACACCAAGGGCTGAGCTCTATATAATATTAATTGATGATCTTTGTCTTTATACAAGATATGATCTCCATAGGCCCTGGCGTATGATATCAGAAATGAATATCATACACGATTTCACATGCATGCTGTTTTTAGGTGTAACAATCGCCATAGCTTCCAACAACATTCAATCGATACTTTCTAAATGTTAGATGAAAGTCGACATGCTGAAGACCCGGCGCTACTGTGTCTGCTTGCTGCTATGTTACTTCCAAACATCATGGTGGTGCACAGAATGCTGCAATAAGGGCAACGACCAAAACGGAAAAGTCAATACATGTGAAGCAGGGGGACCATGCTCAGAGAAAGGTCAGTTGATTTATGTTCACGGTGCCAGCATAATTAGATACAAGTTAGCCTTATTATTATTATGTCGTTTTCTACTTTAAGCTAACAAAATGCAAGTGACGACCAGGTCACTACCAGTCTTCGCTATTGTATAACACTGTGTAATGATGACTATTCAGCTACCGATGAGTTTCGTTTCACTCTAACTATTGTTCGACGACTATGGTAAAGGTTTTTTTTCCAAGACGAAAGACAGAATGAAGGGATGTACATTATAAGGTTTACCGACAGAATAAGCCAAGATGTCATATTTCGAAAGTGAGACCGTAATATGCATTCAGAACACACGATATATTTTAATTGAAGCTCTACTTCATATGACACTTTAAACTTTAAAGAATATTGTAAACATCAGAAGGAATTTATAAATCATTCTATGCTATAGGGGACGACCTAAATGTTAGTAAGCCTAATTGAAGCGCCACTGTCAAGGTGCACAAGTACCGCGTGTCAAATTTCACGATTCACGTTCTGCAGTATAAGGTAGAAACAATCACATTTTCACTCCAATTTACCTTATTGTTTCATCAACAGTGATAAATCACCATTAGGGATTCAACGGCGCTTTTTACAAGCATGAAGTGGTGACCTTCTATAAGTGTGTTTACGAATTCTAACTTAGGGGTCTCGGATAGTACAATAAGAGATCGGGCATAAATTACAGGGGGTGCGCTGTGTTTGTTTGTGGTCGCCATTTTCCATGCAAGCATTTTTAAAGTAATACAATTTCAAGTGTTTGAGGAGGGTCGCCATTCCTCAATAAGAAGGCAGAAAGTAACAGATGCTTGGCAGGTCTTCTTGTTGAGAATATAAACTCTGATCCTAGCCAATCAAATGGCCATATTTGAGCGAAGCATGTTATCATTTGAAAGTTAATCTCATTTACATCGAATTACCCGAAACTGTGCATAAAGACGATTATTTGTAAAGGTTTGAAAATATTCTTTAAAAGTTCAAAGGTCAAATGAGAAAATATTTATTTGTAAACGAACGAAGAAAGCCTGCCATGAATGCTGGTATACCTTCCACGCAGCTTAGTAACCGTATCAGCGGCACATTAACATTCTTGCGAGTGGGCGGCCGAGAAAAAGGGCGCTTGTCAATGTATCGAACTCCACCCAGAAGCAGATAAGATAGGTCAGCATGCACATCCAATGTAACCTTTAAAGCTTTAAATGATGAAAGTCTAGTATGGTCACTGACAATTTTCGATTTTGGAAACTTAAACGCCCGACGCACTGTAACAGATAGGTCGTCTGTGCGGCAACTACTTTCTTTGTTCCATATGTTGGCAATCTACGTGCCAAGAGTCATGTCAATAAATCGTGATAAAAAGGGCATTAAACAAAACACTATTATTGATAGACCTAAGTACCAGAATATATGCATTAGTAACATTACGCAGAAACAAAGAGGCACACATCAAACTCCCAGTATAACTAAATCTAACTACGACTATATTATACCGTACGATCAAATTCAGTGCATTCAGTTATCGACAAACAGACTAATTACACAAATTCGTTAAATGCGCAAATAAGCCAATCAAGATAAGTAATACTCATCAAACGTCCAGCATATCAATACTTATTTTCCTCAGTAGTCGAATTAAGTTCAGTTGAGTCAGTTTTGATATATAACCAAATAACAGAAAGTCATTAAATATGCACACAGAGTAATATAAGAATACAACAAAATGACAAAGTAATATGTAATTGAACTGATTATAAGCTTTTCAATCTCACCAATCTTTTACTGGCAATGTGCAACAGCCGGGAAAGTTATGCATGTATCTGAATGGTACTGATCTGTATTTACAGTAAGTTAGGGAGTCTAAAATACTTTAAAGCTCCTTCAAGCGTTGCTAAGTGGAGCGTCCATAACCCTTGTTCGGTTTTTTGTGCAAATGACAGTTTATTCTATGTATTATATTGCAACTTTGACCGTCAGAAAGGAGCGGACCCCTCGATCGATGTACTAACTGAAAGTTAATCAATCAACCAGAACTCTGATTTCATTTGATCTCACAAAATTATGACCTCATGAGGTGTCACCTGAAATGTTTCATTTAATGTGTCGGTCAGTGATGTACAGCTACAAGTCTGGGTTCAAAAAGGTGTTCTTAATGTAATTATATTTGTATCATTCTAGGCGACGAGACCCTTTGTTCTTGTTAATGTCCGTAAATCAATTACAATCCTATCGTTCTCCTACAAATTAGTAAACCAGCACACATTTATGCATATGTTGAATAGTAAATTTAACACTTTTCAAAAAACAATTCCTTTCCATATCAAGTGAAGTGTTGTTTTTTTCTTATTTAAATATGATTAAAATGGTGTACTGATGTATACATGAATAAGTTATGTATCACAATAAGTTGCATAGAAACACACAAACACAGAGATTTTTGTGCAACATGTTTATGGTCATGTTTTAAAAACATGTTTATGGTCATATTTTTAAAACATGCTCTACAAAAATAAAAACATCGCAGCATGTAAATTTGTTGTCAGGCACGAGTGTACACATCTCCCAACTCCATTCCAACTTTTCCCCACACAGAAACTGGGCAGTTTGGATTATTCATACCTATCTTAATCCTACTGTTCGTAATGTTTATGTTGTAAACACATCTATGGCACACTTTAAACACCTTTCCCGGGTTCTTGAACCCGGTTGGTCAAAATTGGCTGTTCTGGCCTTTTGATCACCCCTCTTAAAATGCTTGATAGTTGACTTGGAAAACAATTAACATTAAAAGTTTCATTAGCAATTAAGCCAAACACCGGAGACATCATGAGACACGAACAATCGCAACAACACGCAACAACACCAATTCAAAGAAAAGTCAAATTGGACTCCACGAACAACAAAAATACAAAAACCTGAAAGCTATCTGAAGCTGCTAAACTCGCACTTCTAGAGATACCCTTTCAAACAAGGAAACAAAACATGTCGCGTGCCCAAAGAATCGCGATAAACCAGCTTGCAAACAGTAGACAAATTACCGTAAAAAACCTTTGACAAGGGTCGGGTTTTGTCTTTGTCAACACAAAAGATTACGTACACGAATGCGAAAGGCAATTACGCAACACTAAGTATTATACACAACTAGCCAGTGACGACACAGAACAAATAGTAAACAAAGTACACGAACTATTAAACAAAATGTACAAACACAAACACATCGATCATGATACTTGTAAGTATCTTGATCAAGAAAACATAAAATCCGTACCCCGCAGTGGTAATTATTGCCTAAAAATTCACAAACCCCGGCAAAATTCTAAAAGACACACCAGTCAAAACAAAATTTACTGAAGTAAAGAAACATAGAACAAACAAACTGAACCACCAAACGGACTCACAACGAGACCCAAACATTAATATACTTGCCTCGCTACTCGAAGAGCAAGACCACTAAAATGCATTAAAATAATTTTTCACAAACACAAACTAAGGAAAGAATCTACACTGCGACTGATGAGAAACCACACTCGGGTTTCGAAACGCAAGCGTCAAAGGGCCACTCTATCAACTTTGTAACAACATAGGTCCGGCTGCGTCTCGCCATAAGCTTTCCCCACACAAACAAAACATTACCGTACACACTGATCCAAACTTCCCTACAAATATCCGAGGCGAAACAAACATTTTGTTAACACAAACAATCGGATAAGAATGTAGGAACACATTTTTGAAACGAATCAAACACAAACTCGACACAAAAACATTTAGGATAGTTAGGTGGGAGCGTCTTTCACACTTTTTACATTCATTGCTCTCGTGTGGGGGGTTGTCAACCTGATGTAATCGCAAATCCTCAGATTTCCATCTGATATAGGTATGTACGTAAACAAGAAAAGTAAACTCATGAATTTTAATAGACGGGGTGGCTGAGACCAATTTCAATAGAGATTGGTCTCAGCCACCCCGTCTAAGTCTGTGTGGGGAAAAGTTGTCATGCTTCACTCTCGAACAAGTTATACGTTGAGCTCTTTTGTGATTCATATCCAAGGAATCCCATACTTCTTCACAAAACGTGACTGTTCTTGTGCTTTGTTCTCATTTTTAAATATTCCTGCAAGTCTTGATCTTAGGTCTCTTCTGGCTCAATACAATTAGAAGATTTTCGGAAATTCTCCACGTCTTATTGATCAATACAAATTTTCTTCATTTCTATGCCAGCTCAAACGGTTGACGACGCCATATGACCGTTGCCATATATCTGTCACGTACTAGAACAATATTTTAATATATGCCTTTAGCTAACACTTGCTCCAATAAGGAAAAAAAGGCTGAACCTACAATTAATACGGTGATGTGTTTCCTCAGTGACATAGTTTGTAGCTCCAGTCTCACATGGTGGATAACTGGGGGTTTCTTTGTAAAATATGCTAAAAATGTTCACCATGTGGTTATTCAAAAGCATTTGTGATATTTAATAATAATGTCTCAATCAAAATTTACATTAATTAAATAGTCGATTTTAGCTTTAAACATATCTGGTTTACCTTGATTTACCCAGCATTAAATGGAAGAAACCTAACGAAGTGGTCAAGGGATTGCGATAACTTTGACTAAAACACACACTTATGCCATATGTACTCGATGGTGATCTAGAAAAGACAATTGCAGGTTCAGATCAACGAGCTATTTCTATCATAGATGAGTGCTGATCAGGCAATGAAGATCGTTCACATGTTTTACGTAATAAGTAATTACAACTTTTCTGTAATGCTCTTTCAAAGCACAATGTCGGCGTTAAAAGTAAATTGTTATTGCAAGTCATTGCATACATTTCCTATACAAACTAACCTACAAATCTGAAGGAAAAAGAAATACTCATTCCCAAACCTTGAACTTAGTCTCGGAAAGAAGTAATCACCAGAGTTACCACTCTTGTGCACAAACTCCAGCACTGTGTATTGTCTAGTAGGAATTGATACAATCTCACCATTTGTTTCCTAGTAAACTGTGCTTATAGTGATATTGATCGTCGTATTCAATTATTGTGACTCTTCATCATATTAAAATCTAAAAGAAAAATGAGCCTGTGGATTGGTGACGGACTAGACTGGCCTTGCCCCTCAAAGTTATGGTAACCAGTGAACTATATCCAAGAATGTAATAGAATGTAGAATGTAATATGTGCTGTCAACCATATATAATTGTACCGAACACAAAAACTGAAGTAATGAAATTTGCCACGTAACAAATAACCTTGACCTCAACCTTTACTGAATGAAAAAAAGATACCCATAATGTGTTGATAGATTTTCGTGGTTTCACGGGACAAAAAATAAATATGTCAAGATTCTTGACGAAAAGTAAAATCACAGGCTGTAATTTAATTTACGTCGGATTGTCATTATCAAGACAAACAATCAGCTTTATACAAACAAATACATGTCACGTTGGCATGATGACAAAGAGGTGATACAACACGTTTTGCTACATGGACCAAGAATTCTACGTTAAGCTACATCATAAAAATCGTGATTAATCTTAAAACAGCTACTCTACCTTTAAAACATTCCATGTTATTTATCACGACTCAAAGAAAGAGAGCCCCACATCTTAAATTGAAGTATATAATATATTTCTATTGTAGGAATGGTTTTGTTTATTGGAACTGAGTGGACTTCAAACAAAAGTAATCTAGAAGTTGTTGTGAATAATAGAGAACTTGCAAAGGCAATCGCACAACGAGGGTTTAAAGTTTACTGTACAGTTCTTAATATACAAGATGAAGACATTTCTCTTGCTGCAAAGGAAAATGTAAACCTCATTGTGCCAACTTCAGTTGACATAAGTTCAGCAGCGTCACGACAGCAAGTGATACTAAATCCTGAAAAGTATTATCCCAACCTAAAAGAGCTGAACGGTGTGCAGTTCGTAGTCAGTCATGCGTTTATCAATGGAACGGCAAGGATGGCATTGCGTATCCGTGTTCAGAAAGGCAAAATTAATCACAATATTTTACTACATACCAGAAGATGAGGATTCGATCTACCACCTTCCAGATTACAGGCACATCAGGAGGAAATGGAAAGCTGGGCAGCAAAAGCTGATTTTGTTCTGTCACTTGGTCCGAATATATTAAACTACTTCATGAACAAGTTCAGAATCTTCGAAAAAATAACCATCATTGCTTTTGCCTTTCGCGACAATCGACAAATTTGACGAAAACGTGTTCAAAAATCGCATATTTCAAAGTTTGTCGAAATATTAACTTTCCATTCAGACATGCTGATAAGCCAAGACAAATTTCATCAGTTTGACTTACCTGCGAGGATAATAGGTGATACCTGCCGTAACAGGTCATGCGAGACGAAATTGAGGTGGAAAATTTTGGGTGTTAATGATGACGTCTACATTACATTTCGTGAGCATTTAGATCAAATTGTAAACAACGCCGATGTAAAGATTAACTTCTACCCCCCTCACTCTCTCGGCAAAATTTATGATGATCTTATCCAATGTCACATTGCATTATACACCGGTGAAAATTCATTCGGATTACCCGCTCTTCTTGCTGCTTCAGCCGGAGTGCCCCTTATTACATCAGAGAATACAGGGTTCTCTTCTTTTTTGAAAGAACACAATTTTGTCTATTCTGCACATTCCATTGTTACGTGCAGAGAAAACGAACAAAAGGGTGAACTCAGCAGTTTCCGTTTAAACAAAATTTATTACGAAAAACAAAACTAATTGCTAAGTTAGGGACAGAGTACAAGCTTTAAAAGTGTACAGACTACTTATCTCAGCTGGGACGGCAAAGCTCCAGTCTCAGAGTTGTAACAGTCAGTTGGATGAATGAACAGTCCTTTGGCTTGCAGGCTTGAAGCTGCACAAAGACCACAGTATAAATCCAGCGTTGACAGTGAAGGTCTTGAAAAGTCTTGAGAATGACTACTGCTGGAGTTTAGTAACACACAAGAGACACGATCCCAAAAGTCTGACTGGAAGCTGTGCACGTCCCTTTTATAAAGGCATGTAAGAACAATCTAGAACTTTTATTGACATGCTAATTACTGTTCTAAAATTATCTCCCTTACACAACTAATCAACTTTCCGAACATTCCAAACATGACTAATTGAATTCAAGGTTGTGAGGTCATCAAGGGCAGTGACCTTGGGAATGTTTCTAGACTAATTGAACTCAGGTCATGATGAGTGTGGGGGAAATGACCTACATAACACACCCCCTCTTCAAAAAAGAAAATTTTTCAAAGAAAAATCTTTCTTTTACAAATGTAATCTTGAAAAGGATTTAAGTACTCAAATTTTGTTTTACTCTAAAGTAAAATTTCTTGAAAGTGAACAACAATAAAATTTCTAAATACGAGAGAGACAGTCTGCAATTAAATTGTCTCTGCCTTTGATATGTCTAATGTCAAGATTAAACTCCTGTAACATTAAACTCCATCTTAGCAATCTCTGATTTTTGCCTTTAAATTTCTGCAGAAAAACAAGAGGGTTGTGATCAATATAAACCACTATTGGCTGATTTGAAGAAGTAACATAAACTTCAAAATGCTGTAAAGCTAATATCAAAGATAAACACTCTTTTTCAATTGTAGAGTAGTTTCTCTGGGATTTGTTAAATTTGCGTGAAAAATAGCAAACAGGATGATCTACACCATGACTATCCTCTTGCAATAAAACAGCACCAGCAGCCGTATCACTAGCATCCACAGCTAATTTGAATGGCAAAGTGAAATCTGGTGCAGACAACACTGGAGCACTTTGAAGTATGGCTTTAAGTGTATCAAATGCCTGTTGGCATTGCTCTGACCAAACAAACTTTACTTTCTTTTTAAGTAAGTTAGTCAAAGGCTCAGTAATTGTGGAGAAATTTGGACAGAATTTTCTGTAGTAACCAGCCATACCGAGAAAGCGCATCAGTTGTCGTTTGCAGTTTGGTATGGGAAAACTTGAAATGGCACTGATTTTGGCATCAACAGGTTTTACCTCACCCTGTCCTACAGTATGTCCGAGGTAAGTACCCTTGCCCAACCAAACTCAGATTTGGCAAGGTTGACAGTCAACATTGCTTTGCTCAGTCTCTCAAAGAACTTTCGCATGAGCTTGATGTGTTCCTCCCAGGTGTCACTATACAAGACTACGTCGTCAACGTAAGCTGCACACCGTCTAGCCCGGATATGACGTCGTTGATCATCCGTTGGAACGTTGCCGGAGAGTTCTTCATTCCGAATGGCATCACCTTGTACTGGAACAATCCGTCTGGTGTAACAAAGGCGGATATTTCACGAGCACGATCCGTCAGAGGGACTTGCCAAAATCCCTTCAGTAGGTCAAATTTCGTCACATACTTGGCTTTCCCACTCGGTCGATGCAGTCATCAATCCTCGGGATTGGGAAAGTGTCTGTCTTTGTTAAAGTGTTGACCTTCCTAAAGTCCGTGCACATACGATAACTGTGATCTGATTTGGGAACAAGTATGCACGGCGAACTCCAGTTACTTTTACTGGGTTCAATAAAGTCATTGTCCAGCAGGTATTTGACTTCTTCCTGGAGATATTTCGCTTTTGTTGGATTCAGTCTGTATGGATGTTGTTTTACAGGCTTACTGTCCCCAACATCAACGTCGTGATAGATGACGTTTGTCCTCGTTGGAACATCTTGAAACAGGTGTTTATATTCGTGGAGCAGTTCTTTCACCTGTTGTTGTTGTTCTGGCTGGAGGTGTGCCAACTTTGTAGACTCCAGCTTCTCCAGGATTTCTGAGTTCTGAAGCTTGACCGAGCCCAGCTTTGAGTTTAGAGTATTTTCACTCAAGTCAGTTTCAGTATCACTATCTTCATAATGGCCAGAACTGACTGTACTGACAGGCTTTGTTTTAGTAGGATTATCCCTATCCAAATATGGCTTAAGCATATTTATGTGACATAGCTGTTTTTGTTTTCGCCTGTCAGGTGTTATTATGATGTAATTTAAATCACTCAATTTCTTATCGATTAGATATGGCCCAAAGTAACGAGCATGGAGTGGTTTGCCAGGAACCGGAAGTAGAACAAGAACTTTTTGACCTGGTTCAAACTTCCGTTTTGAGGTGTTTTTATCATATTTGGTTTTCATTGACTGCTGAGATGACTCAAGATTTTCTCTGGCTAATTCACATGCTTTAGAGAGTTTTGTACGAAAATCTGACACATATTGCAAAATATTCAGACAATCATCGTCGTCTGACAGGAATTTCTCTTTACGAGCTTAAGTGGGCCACGGACTGTATGTCCAAATACAAGCTCAAATGGGCTAAAACCAAGAGACTCTTGAATTGACTCTCTAACAGCAAAGAGCAGAAAATGAATTCCTTCATCCCACTGCTTCTCTGTGTCAAAACAGTAGGTCCTAATCATGTTTTTCAAAGTTTGATGAAATCGCTCAAGAGCACCCTGACTTTCTGGATGATAGGCGGATGACCTATACTGTTTAATGCCTAGCTGATCCATACTTGTTGAAAAATACCAGACATAAAGTTGGAGCCTTGATCGGACTGGACACATTTAGGGAGGCCAAATAAAGTGAAAAATTTGACTAAAGCTCTCACTATAGTCTTTGTCGTCTTTGTTTTTAGTTCTCAGTGGTATGCTTCGGGAACCGGGTTGATGTACACATTATTGTCAGCATGTACTCATTTCCTGATCTTGTTTTTGGTAGGGGCCCAACACAGTCTATTAGTATCCTACTAAATGGTTCTTGAAATGCAGGAATTGGCTGTAAAGGGGCCTTTGGAATGGTCTGATTCGGCTTTCCTACCATTTGACATGTGTGACAAGTTTTACAGAAATGTGTACATCCTTGCCTGAGATTAGGCCAATAAAAGTGACTGAGAATTTTGTGATAAGTTTTCCTTACTCCTAAGTGACCAGCCCAGGGGGTTCATGGGCCAGGCGCAATATTTCAGCACGATAGGGCTTTGGAATCACAATTTGATGTTTTATAGCCCAATCGTCATCAACCAAGACATCTGGAGGTCTCCATTTACGCATGAGAATACCAGATTTTGTATAATAGGAAACAGAGCTATCTGAAGTTTTACCTTCATCATCTACCCTGTCAAACAAAGACAAAATATCTGGGTCTTTGTGTTGTTCTGCAATGAGATTTGATCTAGAAAATGTCTGACTTTGGTCAGCAGAAGTTTTACTGGAAGTTTCAAATCCACGAGGGATAACGGAATGATCCGTGTCAAACACCTGACTGAGAAAGGTGTCATTTAAGTCAACATCTGTGACATTATTTTGAGAGTATTTTGATTCTCAGAAGTTTTCTTTGACATGGCTCGAGTAATGGCACATGAAGGAAATAAATCGGGTATCTCTTGTTCAATTGGCTCTGGATCCTGATCTAAACTAGGATTATCAGTCACAAGTGGATTAGTAATGACCTTGTCCCCAGCAAGGTCGTTTCCAAGAAGAAGGTGAATCCCTTCAAAAGGCAAAAAAGGCCTAATACCTAAAGCCACAGGTCCAGAAACAAAGTCCGAAGACAAATAGACATTATGGAGAGGAACAGGAATGTAGTCATTGCAATCTACCCCCTTAATAAGAACTTTAGAACCTGAAAATGACTTTTCAGAAAACGGCAGGGTATCTGCCAACAAAAGAGACTGGGAAGCCCCAGTATCTCTTAAAATTTTGACAGGGGTAGCGGAAGAGAAATCACTAGAAAGTGATATAAAACCATTATGAATAAATGGTTCGAAAATACCCATAATGCTATCTTGAGAAGAATTGACCTTGACCTCATTAATTGGGGATAAGAGGGGTTTAACCTCAGAAAATGTGTTGCACACATTATTAGACTCTAATTGAGTTGATGAAGAAATAAAGCCGGTGGGCTTAGATCCACTTTGACCACTTTGACCTTCACGTTTTCTTTTCAATTTGAAACACTCTGACATTAAATGGCCGTCTTTCTTGCAATAATTACAAGAAAGTGTACCGAACTGTTTGTCAGAAGGAGATTGAGACTTGGGATCTGATGATGTGGGAGTGTTACTTGAATTTTGTGAACTGTTTTCATTTGATTTCCTACTCTCCTTTGAAAAATTCTTGGATGAAAAGGAGGAGTTAAATTTACCTGCATTGTTTCTGTATGAAAAGGACTGGGATGGTTTGCTGAGAAAGGAAGATTTGTGGGTCAATGAATAATCATCGGCCAAACGTGCAGCAACCTCTAATGTATCTGCCTTTTGTTCATTGATAAATGTCTTGATGTCACTCCGAATGCACCTTTTAAATTCCTCAATCAAAACAAGCTGTCGTAATTTGTCATAATTCTGACTGACCTTTTCAGAAGAACACCAACGATCAAACAGTTGTTCTTTTGTTCGAGCAAATTCAACATAAGTTTGATCCTTCACCTTCTCACAATCCCTAAATTTCTGACGGTAAGCTTCAGGCACCAATTCATAGCCCTTGAGAATTAACTCCTTCAAAGAATCATAATCTGAAGCCTGCTCTACTGACAATTGAATGTAGATTTCTCTGGCTTTACCCACCAAAGCACTCTGCAAAAGCATAGACCAGGACTCCTTAGGCCAATTCAGACTCTGAGCAATTTTCTCAAAATGAAGGAAATATTTATCAACATCCTTTTCTTGGAAAGGGGGAACTAGCCTGAAATGCTTAGTGATGTCAAACTTGTCTGAAGGGAAGAATTTTCCTGACTGTCCAAGCTCCAAACGTTTCATTTCTAATCTTTCCTGCCTATCTTTCTCTCTCTGTCTTTCTTCCATTTCTAATTGCATTTGTATTTTTTCTTTTTCTAATGCCTGTCTCTCTTTTTCATTTGTAATTCTAGTTTCTTGATCTCCAAATTTGTCTGCATTTCTAATTCTAATTTTCTGAGTTCAGAGGTAGACTCGGGCTCATAATCTTTCAGGGTGGATTCCTCAAATTGGCCTAAATCAACTAGATGTTTGGCAATACGGTACTGTATTTCCCTCTTGCGCATAGATCTTTTGACTTCTACTTTAAGGAAATTGGCCAGTGTTATGAGGTCGTCTTTTCTGAGGGAATCAAATGTGTCCTGATCAAGGTCATCCATTTCCTCTGGTTTAAATTCCGCCATGATTAAATTTCGCTGAGTTCACAGTATACTGTAGTTTTTAAAAAAGGCAGGCAAAATGTTGTCAAACGGCTCAAAATATTCGTATCCCGGACAAGCCCCCAATTTGTTACGTGCAGAGAAAACGAACAAAAGGGTGAACTCAGCAGTTTCCGTTTAAACAAAATTTATTACGAAAACAAAACTAATTGCTAAGTTAGGGACAGAGTACAAGCTTTAAAAGTGTACAGACTACTTATCTCAGCTGGGACGGCAAAGCTCCAGTCTCAGAGTTGTAACAGTCAGTTGGATGAATGAACAGTCCTTTGCTTGCAGGCTTGAAGCTGCACAAAGACCACAGTATAAATCCAGCGTTGACAGTGAAGGTCTTGAAAAGTCTTGAGAATGACTACTGCTGGAGTTTAGTAACACACAGAGACACGATCCCCAAAGTCTGACTGGAAGCTGTGCACGTCCCTTTTATAAAGGCATGTAAGAACAATCTAGAACTTTTATTGACATGCTAATTACTGTTCTAAAATTATCTCCCTTACACAACTAATCAACTTTCCGGAACATTCCAAACATGACTAATTGAATTCAAGGTTGTGAGGTCATCAAGGGCAGTGACCTTGGGAATGTTCTAGACTAATTGAACTCAGGTCATGATGAGTGTGGGGGAAATGACCTACATAACACCATGCTTTCAAATAACCGTGATTTACCCGCTGATCGAATAAAAAATGTAATACAAGAGTATGAGGAGATGCTGAAAGTTGCACGTAATATACAGACGTTTCTGCATCAATGTGCAGCAGATGGACCAATTGCACAATCTCAGGGTGAGTTTTATGCCTGGTTAGAGCGCAACTAGTGATATAAGTGAACTAAGACAATACTTTAGTGAAGGCTGATCAACGTACATTTGAATAATTATCATTTATTTGTGTTTTAATTAATTCCAAAGCAATTGCATTTCAAAAGTGTATTCTTATTACAAATGGTGCCAAAGTTGCCGAGATGTCAATAATAGCAAATTTGTTGAATCATTAGCAACAATATATATCCCTAGTAAAAGTAAGCTATGAAAAACGACTACAATGTGCCATTGGTTTAGTATGTTAAACGCTTCTTTTAGGGGAATCGCAACTTTGTTCACAATAAACCCAATTCAACTTGACATTCATTGTCTATTGATCATGGATAAGAATGACGGATTGCTGTGAAACGTAAAACCGCAGAGTAAAATATTGCAGAGAACATTCTTCTAGTAGCTATGCTTGATAAATCTTATGTAATAAAGATGTTTATTACACGAGACTTACCTTGGTCTTGTGTGTGCCTCTACTTTACCTTCGCTATTCCTGTGAAGTATTTCAAGGAAAATAGTACATACCTGTTCATCACTCTACCTAACACCCTTCATTTTTTCTCCCAAATGCCAACGCTTAGAATTATCTCCCGGACACAACTTCTCATTGGCAGCTCATAGGGTTAAATTCAGAAGGAGAGGACGCTCTCAAGGTCTTGTTTCAAAGAATATGCAATTTCGAAGGGTTATGTGACATGAATTTTCAAATTAAAGTCAACACCAGATTTTTCTGACTAGTTAGTTTTAAGAGTCAATCGTCTAAAAACGAAGTGCAAAGATTGACAGTTCTACCAGCCATTGAAGGAGAGGATGAGCAAACTGTGCGAATCTGAATACTCCCATTGAATATCGAGGTAAACTGATACACGATCAGTTACTCAACTGTAGCATACTGTCTATGTTTTTCATTACAAAGTTATTTTTCCATTGGGTGCACCCTGATGCCCTCTAAGACACCTCACACACTATCCATGGTTATATATACACTAATACACCTGAAAGTCACCATCTGAAGAATTGATGCGTTTTGAATGTATAGACAATCTGACTCCCATACCAATCTGTTGGATTATTAAAAACCAATGCCATTGACACCAACACAGGGCTCAGAATCTTCATTACCATCATACCCTAATACGCCTAATTTGAACTTTGAAATTTTCTGACCTTGTTGACACACCCTACAGGAACTGACACGGGACTTACATATTTCGCATCATGACACACCCTTTGGACTTTAAAAACATTCTGATTTTTGTTGAAACACCCTAAATATACCAAAACCGGACTTGTTTTTTTCCGTCATCTCAACACACCCACACAACCCCGCTATGGACTTTGTAGTTGTCTGAGCGAGTTGACACACCTATTGGATACTAAATTGAAGAAGAGTTGTGCCATAATATTTCTGAAATGACTTGTGGCCAAACTGAAATCAGGAATGTCTGCGGTGAAATGTTGTGAATAATAGTCAACTATAAACACCCCACAGATACGACATTCTAAATAATAGTAGAAACTTTCTTTTCGCCCAGTTTCAATTCTGTTGGTACACTTGTTTCTATAGCAAACACAAATAAATTTGATTTTCATGAGCGTTAGAATCATAGCGTTTGTAAACTATCAACAAAATATTTTATAAATAGCTTATCATGTAAATACAAATTGACAGACAAAACAAAACACAGCAAGTTACCTGGCCGCCTACATATCACCACGGAGATGTGTCGGAGAAAAGTGAAAACTGATAATATATGCTTCAGTACAGACAATAATATTGTGGATTCACGAAAAGGGGTGAATCACTGGATAAAGAGACATGTAGCGTTGAATTTAAAGTAAAAAAACAAAACACATTGAAATTTTATAGATATTGATATTTTAAGAAACACAATTTTGTATTGAAAGTTCGTGAACACGGAATTGGACACATGCACCATTTTGAAGTCGGTTAAAATACTTCGCTAATCAATACAAGACACAAATCTTGAGTCATAGACACTGCCTTATAGTGAGAACAAAGTGCCTATATATGACGATACAGGTTGAAAAATGTAGCCATAGTTCAATTAATATGCTAATTCTGTTATGTGAAGTTCATTACTTTTACATACAGTAGTAGTAGACTAAAAGCATATTTCTGTGTAGAATTACAACATCACATCTGATAAACTATTCGTAGATACGTTTGCTGCTATGATTATAGTTACTGACGTGGTCTTGTCAAAATTGAAATAAAGTTTATTTATTTATTTATTTATTTATTTCAAGGAAGACCAACGGGAACAAGTCCCATTTACAGGCTCCAAAAAACATAAAGTTTAAAAATACAGAAATTTAAAAATACAAATATACAACCCACAGTACAGAACATTATAAAGTAAGCGAAATGAAAAACAAACAAAAAAGTCTACCAATTTAAACATGACAGTTTTACCAAGCGTCTAAAACTTCCGTAAAATGAAAAAATGTCAATAGCGGGGTTTGAAGTGCACAGTTCATTTAAAGTGCTCATACATCTTCGTAAAGAGGAGTACTTAAAAACATTGAGTTTGCTAACTGGAAGGCTAAAGACTGTGCGAGTTCTAGTAGTTTTCTGGGGGACATTATAAGTTATACGAGAAACAATAAGGGGACAGTCATACATATTATTTACACATTTATATAAAAAAATTGTATCTAAAAATCGTCCGAAGTTTGAAACGCAAACGTAAATGACTAAATGTTTTGGGGAAAATGTGAAATATAGCCATCAATATAATTTTGAAACGCTATCATGTTGTCACTGAAGGAAATTCGTCAGAGGCAAATAGATTTCTTCCTTTATGATGCCATTGCCCTGAAAACGGCCATTTAGCTAGAATTCCCTCACGCTGTTTCTTTTGTGATCAGAGACTGACCTCTATGCGCATCATCGTCCGGCCCCCGTGGCTTTATACCTAGCTGTAGCAAAGTCTCCCTGACGAACTTGTTTCGAGAGGGGATCTGTGTCCGTCGAAATACCCTAGGCTAGTGTAGTTGCCCACATTCATTGCTAAAAAACAGGTTTTAAACAATTTCCAGGCACTATTGGTGGCTGACGTTAGATACGAGTAGATCTCTTTCTTGAGGATGTTATGGCCTAAAACGGCCATCTGTCATGAATGTTCACTCATTTTTCACAGTGTCCTGTAGTAGTAGGCCAGTAGTAGAAGAGTACATTACGTCATCTCTGAGACATTTTTCATAGATTTTTTTTTGCTTCTATTATCAGTTACTGACCTTCTTTTGTCGAAATTAAAATAAAGTTTGGAACGCAAACGTACAGAATAAGTGTTTTCGGAAAACAATTTGTAATATAGCCATCGATGAATTTTGATATCGCTTTTATGAGAGTGTTCAATGCAGGATATTTGTTGGACAAGGTTTTCTCTATAGATCTCTTTCTCTAGGATTTCATGGCTCTGTAGATTGCCATAACTTTCACTCTGTTTTCTTTTTCAAGAGAATAAGTTTGAGGTCAATTATTTAAACATTTGTGGCATGGCCTCCTCATTATTTTAATTTCTTAAAATTGTACAAATATGTAGCTGAACTTTTTGCAACGTCGGTGCCAGCAGAACAAATGAATCCCAAAATGACTTCTCGATCTAGAGAACGTTTCAATGTCCCCAATAACACATTTTATCAAGTCGAAAGAATTAGACTTCTCATCTGAGTTCGATGGAAATATTTTTCTCGTTGTAGTTGTGTTCTCTGTTTCTATTGACATAATCGATATGGAACAAGACCCAGCTTGTTTGCTAATCTTTCTCAACAAAAACTAAGTATCATCTTCTCGGAGTCCTCCCACCAGCCAAATAACCCGCTAAATTAAAAATTCTGCGTTGCTAGCGATCCGTCGATATAAATATCCTGTATCGATATAAATATCCTGTGGTTCGAGACGTGATAGCCGCCGTGGCCATGCCACCGCGTACCGTGTATCGAACCACACGTAAGTGGCTGAGCCGACGTCGCCGGTTGTCAATGTTTTTGCTTCGCTGACGACAAACTGCTCTTCCCTATAGTAAAAATCATACTCACACCTCGATAAGTACATGCAATTTTGTCATCCATTTTACGATAACTAGCATCGAACCAAAGTGAAATGAAATCTTGTAGACGACAATTTTGGTGTTTACAAACACAAATAATTCCGGGTCAAATCGGTAAATACTCATTAACATAAATGAATGGCATAATGTTTTTGGTATAACACTGCAGTGCAAATGCCGGTAGTACGCGCGCGCTTCGATGCAAGTAAACTGCGGTACATATGTAATAAGTTGATTTATTGAATGAATTAATAGCTAGCTTGGCTGGAATTCCCTCAGGCTGATTGTTTTGTGATCAGAGACTGAGCTCAATGCGCATCATTGTCCGGCCCCCGAGGCTTCGTTACGTCGCATTCGCAAAGTCTCTCTGACGAACTTGCTTCGAGAGAGGATCTGTGTCTTGCGAAATACCTTAGGCCAGTGAACTTACTTCAGTACAAACTTATATTCAATGCTTCAAAAACATGTTTAAATATTTGTCAGACACTATGAACTGGCAAACCAAAGGGCCTATATATAAGTTGCTTTTGTATCAGTTCAGTTAAGTCATTTGAACTGTGTGCTGTTATCATCAATGACTCTCCAGCATGTCCATTAATTGACATCCGATGCAAGCATTGTTGAATCAAGCTCGACAAAAAATATGCAATTCATCTAAATAAGTCGCCTGTTTTTCATATTTAAAATTCCGATGAACGCGTTGTCTATATCTGCCCCGGTACATATGTCTACTTATCGAAGCCCAGTTATCATTTACGGAATGATCATTACATTAGATAAATGTCCTGACATTACAGTAGGTAAGTATTTACTTTGTGTAATCAAACATCCATGGTTAACATTGTGCGACACTTAACTGACCTTTCTCTGCAGAGCTCACCTGACGAAGCTGAATCGTCTATGGTGGCACTTTTGTCCAAACCTCAGTTGGTTTTTAGCGTACAATCACTTGGTCGTATAAACTGAAGTTTACGTTGATAACGTCGACAATCCCTAAACAAATATTTACTACATGTACCGAATCGAGAATGAAGGGATATCATTGAGTGCGGGATTGATGTGCTGTTCATCAGGACAAAACAACTGCATGCTGAGTTAGTCAAGACTGTAAAGCATCGTCACACTTTCTGCAAGGCATAATATGGTTACCTGTAATCCGGCAATTTGCTTAGCTGGAGCCGGGGTTCATATTCTTATCAAGAGGACCTGCGCTGCGTCACATGTTTGAGCTTGCGCAGATTATGAACTCCAGTTTGAGAGCCCAATGCGCCATGAACAATAGCGAACAAGTGTACGGCTCGAAATTGATTTTGATAGTTAAATTTTAGTCTGGTACAGCTCGATGAACAGTCAGTTTGTATGATATAAGAACAAAATAATACTTTCAATCATTTTGAGCGTTTTGTCAAGTAAAATTCTTCAAGTTCGATGTGTAATCGCGATATCGATGTGTTGCGTTACCGTAATTTATTGAATCAACTGTGCATGTGCGCTTTCTGATACGTTCCCTTAGATTGTGTTGAGACAGAGCTTCTGAACTCTCGTTCCAACTTCGGTCCTGAATAGTGAGATTGTCAACTTGTTTTAACTCTAGCATATGTTAACAAGGTAATGATAAACTGTGACTTTGGTATTTGGGTGGGCATATAAGACCTCTGTGATGAAAATTAGGATATTTAGTAGAATAATAACCTCGCTTCGCTCGGTGATTATTTCCCGCCAAATATGCTAATTTTCACCCCAGCTGTCGTATATCCGCAATCAAATACCCTCGCTTGCCGTTTATAAACTAATAATGTTGATGGCGCTGTTGATCGGCTGCCCCTTTTATCTGCTCTCGGGTTTTCAGCGATTTTTAATATTTTTCGTCGTGGTTTTACGCTGATTTGTTTCATCCAGTGGTTTTAAGTATCCTGTTACCGTTCTGTCCAGAAGAAGACGTATTTCATCGTTTCCAGCGACTGTAAATCGTGATTTCTTATACCAGTTGCGACGCAGTTTCCCGGTTCAACATGGCAGCGAGCCGAGCTACACTATTACGTCATAGTCTTTGTTCATCACTACGCAATACTTTCTTACGTCCTTTCAAACCCCGGGGGCGAAAAGCTGGACTGAAACATCCGAAACCAGTACACAATATTCCTACCATCATAACGACTGAGCGAGCCCAACGATGCCTGAAGAAAACTTTTCGACCAAGTGCACTTCTCCAGGTAGATTGTCATGATCGTGCATACGGTGAGCCCAAAGCTATTCAAAGCTTCATTACACATCGTATTATTCAACCAGCTGTAGAGAGACGAATTCCAGTCCTATTGAAAATCCCAAAGTTGTCGACTTGTTTGCAAAAATTACGACTCAATGCTGCCGTTTGGAATGCTCGCTCTGTAACTGGAAAAATTGGTGCCATTGCAACAACCCTGATTAACGATGATTTGGACATTTTTGTTCTCACCGAAACATGGCTCAAGAATCAAGCTGATCCTGCAATCGCTGAATTCAACTCGGCCATTAGCGGATATTCTATTCACCACCAGTCTCGCTCTAAACGTAGAGGAGGCGGCGTTGCTGTAATTGCCCGTTCTAATCTACGTGTTACTGAGAAACGAGCCGGTTCATACCAATCTTTTGAGTGTTTGGACGTCATGTTTAAATCATCTAGCCAGTCTTTACGTGTTATTACCATCTACCGCCCACCGAAATCGCAGAAGAATAATTCAACCGTCAACGAGTTTCTTGCTGAATTTTCCATTCTACTTGAGTCCGCTGTACCGTTGCCCGGCCATCTTATCATCGCTGGCGATTTTAACATTCACCTTGATGAACTGAACTCGCCCGACACAGTCAAGTTTATGAACCTGTTGCACTCGATGGGGTTACATCAACATATTCTCACACCGACACATAACAAAGGCCATATTCTAGATCTCCTAATTACACGTTCGACAGATGAGCTTGTTCACTCGGTGGATGTATCGAACTTTATGAACTCTGATCATAGTCTCATACGGTTTGATCTGAATCTTCGACGCCCTGCACCCAAAAAAGTGAGTATTTCGCGTCGCGATTTCCGAACTGTTAGCATCGACGTCTTTCAAGATGAAATCTCTACCAAGTTGTCCACTTACCCACTAGATTTCGACGCTGAAGCCATTTCTACATTTTATTGCGACACCGTTACGGAGATATTAGACACTTTAGCGCCCATTAAGAAGAAATTGGTTACTGAAAAGGTACGTGCTCCATGGTACTGCGAAGAGCTACTGATGTTGAGAAAGAATGTGAGACGGCTGGAGTCAAAGTATCGCTCGACAAAGCTTGAGATTGATCGGCAGATTTTTCTGATAAAGCGAATTGAATATTTTCGCCGCTGTGACGAATTAAAGGCCGACTACCACCGCGCTCGCATCCAAGAAGCAGATGACAAGAAGTTGTTTAAGATCGTCTCTGAATTATCTGATACGAAAGCTATCAACGCTAAAGCTCTACCCAGTGAGATTCCATTGAAGGAACTACCATCTAGATTCCTGAGCTATTTCAACTCCAAAGTTGCCAAACTTCGTGAAGGCCTCATTAGTTACAGTACCGACACCGGCAACACCTTACCATCTCATAATTTACCAACTTTCAGTGAGGTGTCTGTGCATCAGGTTCGTACTCTTATTGAGCAGGCAGCTCCAAAATCATTTGATCTGGATATCCTCCCGACAAACTATATCAAGAAATTCGCCTATGTTCTCGCACCGTTCATTACGCATCTCTTTAATGCATCACTATCATCTGGTGTCGTTCCCAGTCATTTTAAATCTGCGATCATTCGACCATTGCTGAAAAACCCGGACCTTGATCCAAACAGTCTGAAGAACTACCGTCCTGTGTCAAATCTGCCATTTCTATCGAAATTACTTGAACGGGTTGTTGCTTCACAATTGAACATTCACCTGGCTAACCATTCACTGTTAACCAAGTTCCAAAGTGCGTATCGCGCCTCACCACAGCACAGAGACTGCCCTTCTGCGTGTGCATAATG
Source organism: Ptychodera flava (assembly GCF_041260155.1). Lineage (NCBI taxonomy): Eukaryota > Metazoa > Hemichordata > Enteropneusta > Ptychoderidae > Ptychodera > Ptychodera flava. Next base: position 14,586,726 of record NC_091930.1, on the reverse strand, counting down.
ACATCATGCTCGCTCTCAACGAAAAGAAAGATGTTCTCCTTATCATGTTGGACTTGTCTGCTGCCTTCGATACGGTTGACCATAATGTACTCCTTCACAGACTTCAATTCCGTTTTGGCATCACTGGTAAAGCTCTATCATGGTTCGAATCCTATCTCAACGATCGTAATCAGCGTGTAAAGATAGATTCATTTACATCACCCAGCACAAATATGACATATGGCGTCCCCCAAGGTTCTGTTTTGGGACCAATTCTCTTCACACTGTATACAGCGCCACTTGAAGACATCATTGTCAAGCATGACTTCAACTATATGTTGTATGCGGATGACTCGCAGATTATGTTGTGTGCAAGAGACCTGATGAAGTGCAAGTTTCTCTTGAGATATGCGTAGATGAAATTCGCCGGTGGATGAGATCCAATATGTTGATTCTCAACGACAATAAGACTGAGGTGATTCAGTTTTCGTCACGCCTGAGATCAGATGCGGTGAAAATTTCCAGCCTTAGGATAGGCGAGTTTGATATCGCCCCGTCCACTTCAGTTCGCAATCTTGGTGTTAAACTCAACAACGACGGTTCTGCTTCTGATCATATTAGCCATGTCTGCAGGAAAGGTTTCTACGCACTATCTAGAATTGGCAAGATCCGCCCATTATTGGACAAACCTACAACGGAAAAGATGGTTCATGCATTCATTACGTCTCAGCTTGATTATTGTAATAGTCTCCTGTATGGTGTTAATAAGACTCAGCTGGATCGCCTACAATCACTTCAAAATGCTGCGGCTCGTCTCGTCTCCCGGACTCGGAAATTCGATCACATCACACCTGTTCTCATTGATCTTCATTGGCTGCCAGTTGGTGCTCGCATCAAATTCAAAATTTTGTTAATCACCTATAAAACCATTCATCGCTTCGCACCACTGTATTTAATCGATTTGCTAGAAATTTACACCCAGTGAGAGATCTCAGATCAGCTGACTCTTTGCGGTTGGTGCCACCTCATGGAAACTTTAATAAGGCATACGGGCAGAGAGCATTCTCTGTTTGTGCACCTGCTCTGTGGAATTCGCTGCCGCCAGTGATTCGCAACGCCAGATCTGTGGACTGTTTTAAACGTCTTTTAAAAACTCATCTTTTTAATCAGTGCTATTTGTGATTGAGTTTTTAGGATCATCATCTTCTGTATGGTTTTTTAACTGGGACTTTTTAACTGGGATTTTTTTTAACTGGGATTTTCAATTTATTCTGCTGCTTTCGTAATGATTTTTTATCACAGTCTTTTGTTTTATTTTATTTTTATCAATTAATCTTTTACATTTTTATCACCGTCTTTTGTTTATTGAAAGAGAATGGTACAGGTGTTGATAGATTTTGACATTGTTTGTTTTCCTTTTCTTCTATTGCTGTTGCTGGTTTTAGTATGTGTTTGTTTCTTTTTATAATATGTAAATCGCACTGAGACGTATGTGTAGTGCGTGTAAGAAATAAATATTATTATTATTATTATTATTATAAACTCTAACTAACGCACAGCTGGTCAAACGGAATACTGCGTACATAAAGACTCGCACTGGAACATATATTTACTTTTTGGAGTCATACAAAACAGGAATATACAGTCAGATGTAAGTACACTTTTAAAAGCTAAACATATATCTATTCTTCTTTGGAGTCTAAAAAAACAGAAATATGCATTGATTAAAATGAGGTAAGTATACTTTAACAAGATATACCATGTCCTGGAATGTACTGATGTCTCTTGTGGCCGTCAATAAGTATCCCAATTCGAATGTGTTACATTGCTCTTTTCCTGATAAATTAAAATAGTGATGTAAAATGACGAAGGATAATATGATATGCAGATGCCCTCTGAGTCTGAGACTAGAAGACGTTATTAACTTTCCCTTGGGGTGGGCCCTGAAAAGGAAAAAATAATATTAGTAAACTTCCTTATAACAAGCATAGACACCTGAAGTATGGAACTCAAAATGAATAAAATGCATTTTCTTTGGATTGACCTTTGTATGCGACAGAGTATAATTGTATCAGTGTGAAGGAGGCGGTTGACACTCACTCATGCCTTGCAGGAAAACGGTTATACCATATTCCAGGGAATGACACAGTCATGATAACGGCATCTTACACAATGTCACTCGATATGCAAAAAACTTCATCCCAAAAAGGAAAATCATAATTTCTTCTTCGAGATCGACCTGTTCGACATCGTGTAAAATGGTCAGCAAGAAAAAGAAAAAGAAAGATTTTTGAGTTTTCAAATGAATGTTTATTATTAAAATTAATCTCCTGTACAGAACAGTACACATCAAATCATTTCAAATTTTGAAACGAAAATCATTGAAATCAAACAAATGCATAATACCGAATGATGATCAATAACTGAAAAAAAAAGCAAAGTTGGCACTAAAAATACAGCAAAAGCTGCAAAATGAAATTGGATGTTGTATTCTTATAGAAAGCTGAACTATAGTAAAAACACTATGGTCCAAATCCATTTGACTAGGGCCCCTCAAGAAGAAGAAAGAAAAGTTTGGGTCTAAACAAAAAGGACCTAATTATTGTTGTTTACAATGAAAATGCGGTTCGCTTACTGTTTCCCCTTGACTTTAATTTCTTTTAGAAGAATGTCTTATAATGACATTTGACAGTGAGTTCCAGAATTTTGTAGCACAATGATGAAACTCAGTTGGCCAGTATCTAAAGCTTTCAGCTGTTGACCGAAGTTATCTGACAGAATAGTTCAAAAGATCAAGCCGTCTAGTGGCGACCTCTATTTCTGAACTTTGTTGTGCAAAGACCAGATATCACGGAGTGTTTGTTGTCCTCAGACCAAAGACTGCTGAATTTCATCTGTATATGCGTACTTATTGTTAACGAGGTAAGATTGGACACGTACAATTTACTCAAAGATTAAATAACAGACGGTTGGTACATTTTATTGTCCAGGTGGTGCAAAATTGAAAATGACCAGTTAGGTTAACGAGTTTCATGAGAATCACTTCCGGTAAAGTTTGACCAGCCTGTGTAAAGGTAGGTCCAGATATCGGTAATTAACTACACATTGCTGGGTAATTCTTGTGCAAGAGTTATTTATGGAGAAAAGATGTCAGGTTCGAGGAGTCTCTGTTTAAGATGTTAATAAGTCTGCATAACAGCGTACTAAACATGCTACAAAAATTTCATATATTAGGCAGTCAAATCCTTTCGGCAAAAATCGACATGTTCCTACTCCCGTCGAGTCCACCGCCATGTCAATGCTCAGTTGTGTATAACTATCTCTACTTGGTGGTGATTGTTGAGTTGATATGACTATGTATTTGCTGAAGTAGAACATAATTACGATGACGAAAGGGTCAAGATGTCCCGCATCGCAAGCAGGATGCAGGCACATATACTCACCCTTCGTCCCTCCCACCAAATTTTGATGGATTGTTGTTGCTGCTGTCTTTCTTTTATCGTACAAGAGGAGATTACACTTGTCAATGCAACGTATTGGTACAAGTAAGCCTTTCTTAAATTAACACAGCAGATTGCCGAACTTGAAGCATATCCAATATATTAAACTCTGACAATAAATTACGTATGAGTTACTCGCATATTTCAAGTGTTCAGACACTTTACCATGTGCATCGGGTACATAGCCAGACCGTGTCTCTTACTGTGATTGAAGAGCATGATTTCCGTCATGATAAAGTCGGGGAAATAACATCTATAAGATAATTGCACTTGTCATGGACTTCTTTCTAGGCCGGAGAAACGATATAGATGTGTTGAGTTTAGATGTGAAATGCTCATGAAATCCGTTAATATGAACACACGTAATATATATCATCACTTAAACTTACAAAGTTTTCCTTCACACAAATGCATTTCAAAAATATAAGTAAAGAAGGACTGGAGTGAAGTGAATTGAGGAAATGAAATGTGCAGAACAACGTATCGTGCATCTCTTTATTGTACAAGGTCTATCTCATCAGTTCAAGACACCTGGTATTACACAAAACGGTGCCTTTTTATGTGTGAGGAAATGCTACTCCACCCTTGGTTTTCGTGAAACGACCTTTATAGAGGTTATTGATAGCAGAGATAACACTGTCACATGAATCATGCATGGAACAGTACTCGATATGTTCACACACAATGATATGCCATGTTTTCCAAAGCAGAAACTGGCCAGTGAGGATCGATATTTTCCTGTAAATCATACACACACGTTTATCACCTTTGCTGAATCGAAGCTTGTGAAATTAACTGCTGTAGTCATTTTAATTTCCTCTAGAAAACTGTTCGGTCGAGCCAAAGTTCATTTGCTGAAATAAGTGTTCCAATAAGCAGTTTTACAAGCTACATAAATACTTGCCAAACTTCAGATATAATGAAATCATAAAAAAGTTGAGGCCCATAAGTAACGTAACTGGTGGATGTAAGATGCGGGACTACAGAACAGCAATGTATTTTATATACATGTGACGGCACACGTCTCCGAACCACATGTTAAACTATCTGGCGGAGTGTACTGTTTCTGATGTGTTTCAACTATGTGGGCAATCGCGTGAAAAGCTTAATAAGCAACCAAACAGATCTCTTCCCACTGATACAGTCTCCCCCTTCTCTGGGACTGTGCCTTGGCTTCTTAGACTGGCAAAACGGATATCCAAGTGAGCATTCTTTGTAGGAGTAAGGGTCACTGCTGTTGGGATAGAGGAACTGTAAGATAACATGCGTGAGAATTATAATGAAATGAACACCGTTTTACTCTATGTGTGCTTTACCCCTTGACTACCTATGGCGCCGGATATATCCGGCGCCATATTGAATTACCATATACCTTGAGTGCCGGAAATATCCGGCACAGTTAAATAGGCGTATTTGCTTCGTTTTTGTCGCAAAAAATCCCGTAATTTCGGCTTCGGCACGCAGCACGACTAAGATTGATGTATTCCGATCTGGCCTGAATGTGATTGCGCCCCCGTACGTCCGAGTATGGCCAAAATCCGGAAGCAAATGTAGTGACCCATGACCTCGACCCTGAAAGGTCAGGCTGATCACAGAAGCGTCACGCTGATTGTTTACAGTTTTCAGAAGTACGGACGATCGCGAAGATGTTTATGGTTTGTTTTTTTAATGAAATGAAATGTTTATTTATTGAAAACAAATGATTTATATGTAAATATGTTCTATTAACAGCAATATTCGTGAATGAAACTAAAGGAAATACAATTTTTTACTACAAGTCAGTGAATTTTTATAGCAGCCATATTATCAATATGACTGGTCACATGACTGATCATGTGTTTTGTCATGTGATATGTTGTTCCCTAATGTATTTTAAATATTGTGAATTATTTTTTGATAAATCATAACCATTTGAGATGTATGTTTCTGCAAGGAAGACATAAAGCAGGTATTTACAAATATAAAATGTGTTGATTTTCAAATACAGAATCATGTCAGATGCTGATGTTTGTGGTTCATTTACTCTGCCTTTTGTGAGAAAAATCTTAAATAGGTACATCTATAAATAAAGTAAAGGGTAGTTATTATTACATATATGTAAGAAAATGCCATGAAAATTGCAACTGTATTCAAATTTGCGTCATTTTATGGATTCAAAACACGTCCTGATGCTTCAAATATTCATATTCTTTGCCAACTCTGGTCACATGATGTGTCATGTGATCAGTCACGTGACCTGAAAATACAAAACTTATATATGAAAAAGTGGGAAATTTCATGCTGATTCAGAAAATATATGGTTTATTGGCACTTACTTAATTTTTACTCTTAGCAGTGTTCATGACCACACCCAAGATTTTATCAATATTTACATAAGGGGCCTGGTATATAGGAATACATTGGCCTTGGTAGTCAAGGGGTTAAAACTCACCCAAGTGAGCATTCTCCGTGCAGACAGGACTGAGGGTCACTTATCTTTGGATAGAGGGACTGTACGATAAAACGTGTCAGACGTTCAGCGACTTGAAAACGATGTCATGAGGTGCATTTTCGGAGTTGTAAATGATCTACCTTACATCTTTGATAAGAAATATATTTTTACTATAACCCAAACGGGATTCGAACTCCTACACACTCACGGCAACATCGCCTAGCTGCTAGGCCTCACACAACACCAGTCGGCTACCGTTTCCAACCCAAAACAGTTGGTCACAGCAACCGACTTAGATGTTACAATCCTGTGCGCGACCGAGCAACACAGTGTACATGTCAAATTTGTCGAAACCATTTTCACAGCTGTTTTGGGGCAAAATAATGGGTAGGATCCAGAGGCGCCATAGCATAATCAGATTAATTATCGCAACTACACCTTTGGACTTGGTGCATCAAACAGTGCCTACAAGCTTTTCTGTGGCTAACAAGCAAGCCAACAAGACATGAAGCAATTTGTTTTCTCTATTGAAAACCGTTTGATACTGAGTGTTATTGAAAAAGCCTACAACATGATTGGAACTAATTTGGGATAATTGGATGCTGAAAGCAAATGTAAGCTCATCTGCTATTCTTTTTTAGCTAAACACTTGTTTTATGAGTAACTTGTAATATTGCCACATTCAGCTAGAGCACCAAACAACTTTGACAAATTTGAAAAATATGAAGATCCAATTATCCGAAATTAGTTCCAATCGTATTCTTCGTCGATACAATTTGATTATCATGTTCATGATAATAGGCTGTTCACAACGACATCTACTTAACTCTTCGTTAGTAGGCTTGTTTCGATAGTTCTTATGGTCTACACCAACACACTTCAAAAAATGGGATACCTGAAACAAAGTGAGGTTTCAACGGCCAAATGAAAGACAGATTTGCATCAAATCGTTCACTAGCACTGTGCAAGGACGATGACATTTTATTGTTATGAATAGCCAGGGAAATAAATTGCAATCGTAGTAGTTTTGTCGAAAACCGGATCTTCGATAGCCGTAAAATATAGTATATGAACATTGTGTATGTATATGATTTATTGAGTTACCATTTTGTTCAACGAAGTTAAACTGACTACACGTATTCCCTCTTAATTTGCTTTAGATAATTGTCGACACGGCGAGGCTACGAACGATGAAAGTTTTCGTATGTTACTTTTTCTATATGCTGCTATGTATCGTTCTAACATCACTGTTAACAGCGGGCCATGATCAAGATAAAGACCGAAACAGGAGAGGTAAGCTTAATCATGTTCAAATTCCAAGGGGACGTTGATGACAAGTAAATTGCTTTGCTCCACTTCGTTAAGCTGACAAAAATGCAATTGATATTGTAGTCACGGCGCTATGAGTTTCGTTACAATAGGAAATATCACAACTAGAGAATAAAATAAACGACAATAATAGCTTTTTGAGTTGTTAAAAGCTAAAATTTGATCATGAAAAATGACATATCTTGTCAAGTTCTGTTGACCAAGTTATTTTTTCCCACATGGATGAAGTTCAATAGCCGGCAAAATCAAGTTATGGGAATTCCACAACAAATAGGAAGTAATCACCGTGCGCTTTAGTTTCAACACATACATTGATGCAAACGAGTCCTTCGTTTTTTTCCTTGGCGTTTTCGGATGAAAATAATCAAACGACTTGGCTGCCATTCAAAGTATCTCCACCACTGACTTTGCACAACTAGTTTGACACAAGTAAAATTCAATACGTATCAAAATCCAAAGAACATCTTTCTTTTGTTACGAGCTACACATGATGCTATTTGGCGGAGTGCATTTTGGTTATGGTAAAATTGTGGTTATTGCATTGACTTTGCATAAAAGCAATTTGAATATTATGATCCTTACTGAGGCCTTGTTAAAACGTATGTTTGACCAGGTCATTGCTAACATCAGCTCGGCAATCATTTAGTATAATTCCCGTTTTATGTCCCACTATAATCGAAAAAGAAGAGGCCTTGTAGCCTTTTGTCACGTCAAATTCCAGATTTGTGGAAAAAGACTTCGGCTGTACCTTCGAATCACTGGATGTTACATTATAGATCAGCATGATAATATACGATTATCGAATTTGACACTATTGATCATGGGAACTGGTTACGCAGGTTTTAATTGCCCTTTGGTATCACTGACACAACCTTTGACACAATCTTATCTTAGTTTCATATGTACGTAGTAAATTGTCAACAGGGCTTAATCCCTATCATTTCTAAGGTCGCGCATGAAATAAGGTGCTTCAGAAGGTTTATTAGTTTTAATTTATCTGTGCCGTTTGTTAATATCGACCAAGAAACCAGGTTACACAGTCTACAATTCCGCTTTGGTATCACCGGCACAACCTTATCTTGGTTTCCTATGTACCAAGTAGTAACTAGTTGTTAATTGTTGACAAGATCTAGGGTCACGCACTAAATACGTGTTAATACAGTGTCGTTTGTTACTATTGACAACGAAACCATGTTACACACACTTCAATTCCGTTCTGGTATCCCTGGCACTGCCTTCAACACAGTTTTCCTCCACATTGCTATGAGAGATCATTCAATAATTTTGCTTATTGGTCACATTCTTCTTTCCGAAAAAAATGATTCTGGATGGTTTCGCATCTTCAATGCCTACTTAACCAGGATCTGCATGATGTCACCCTCGTACCAAAGGGCATTCTCAAACATTCAAGATGACCTCTCAGATGGCTGCACAAACGGGTAACAAGCAATACTTTAGCTCCATGTGATGTTGTGGAGGTGGTTTTACTATTTGACTGTTGACCCAATCTTTGAATTCCATTCCTAAGCAACTGGAATGTCGCATCTGCACCGCGCTTTGAAACATCTTCATGATAGAAACAGGGGATTTAGAAAATAAATTAAATAAGTCATCAATGCCAATTGAGTTATCAAAACGGGTAACAGGAAAACATGCAGTGTCTTCTTGCACTAGTGGAAGCATAATATTTTTTAAGTCTACACACAAATACCTTTCACTCATTTCCCGTCATTTGAAAATGCGATCCAATGAAGGTCAAATCTATGGACGAATGGAGAATGTCGGACGCCAACACGAGTCTTGTAATTTGTGCCTTTCGAAACTGATTTCAGTGTGCGCATTTCGAGTGTCTACCCTAGATGGAACTTCGAAAACGTTCGTTACAGCAAAAGAAATTAGAAAATGATCCACAAAGGTACAATTGAAACCTCCATTTTTTCCGGGGGAGAAATATTTAGAGATGCAAATGAAAATATCTACCATTAAATCAAACCTCCCTAACTGGCAAAGGTATTGTCCAAACTAGCTAAATTCACTTTCGAATTTGAGTGTAGTGAGCTTACAATTTCCTTAAAAGAAGTTCTCCGTGCTCAGGTAGTAATACAAATGAATTTGCTGCCATTTGCTGCTTGATATTTTAGCCGACAATCTGCTAGAGTACATTCAAAATAAATATGATAATATGAGGGCATTCTCAGACTTTCGTTAGGGGCATTTCAATCCTTAAAAAACATGATATCTTTGTATTTCTTTTTGTTGATTTTTCAATGTGTGTATTACAAAAATTCTCAGACCGCGTTAATGTTTGTAGTGCAAAGTTTTTAATTTATATGTTTACAGTTTGCCAAACAGAATGCAAAGGCTTAGTTCTTTCTTTACACGATTAATGTAACTTGACTGGCACTGCCTTATGTTGGTTTCGTATGTACATATACTCTGTTTATTGTCAACAAGGTCTTATCCATCTCGTCTCTAAGACCATACATGAATTACGTGTATATGTGCTATTCCTGTTTTTGGAATACATTATCGCAAACGATGAAATGTATGGTATTACAAAAGCGGACAATACGCAATTTATGTCATCTGCCACAAACTTTGCAACATTGGAAATAGTGTTGAACTGTATGTCCCTGACGTCGCAGATAATGTCCAAAATGATAGTATCGAATGATGACAAGACAGAAGTTGTTCACTTCTTGTCACGCTGAAATCTACTTGTAACAATAAAGCAGCTAACACATGGAGTTTGTAAAACATTATTACCATTAACAAAATACTATGCAAACACTCCCCGCAAACATCCTGGCAGGAGGAAACAGACAACTCTATGCACCATGTTGGCGCCTAGTTGAAGTTCTAGCTGCAGCAGGCCTCGATATGCTATGGGGCTCCCTCGGGCAACTGTCAAATCGCTTCGTACATTAAAGGGTCGGTTTTGGTTTATTTGATATTGCTTGGGTCGGTTTGGTTAATTTTGCTAATAATGTACCATGCCAATGAAGCAGGGTTTAACGTTCAGATTTAATCAATACAATACATGTTTTTCTTCTCAGAAGATGACTTGCGTGTGTACAGTCCAAAGAAATATCCAAAATGGGAAAGATCACCCGGTAAGTCATCATGATGACTAGACATATATACAATGTTTCACCTTGCCTGAAAAACATTAGGTTATTGCATGCATTACAGTATGTCCCACATTTTGTTTCACACTAAGGTTGATGGGTCGACACTCTAAGCCGGATCCTGGACTTGTATAAATTTTATCACGAATTGCTATTTATTAAATTTAATATGTCGATACGTCATTGTAGCCAAGGAACCAACATAATGCGTAAAATTCAATTTCAAGCCTGCAAATATTCCAAATTAGTACATGTTTTGGACATTTTTGCTGTCGGTGAGAACTACAAAGGCTACAATTTTAGTGGTAACTTCTATGAAAATTGAAAATGGATTGAATGAAAACAATATTCCAATAAATCTGTATTTCTCATCTAAAATTCTCAGGAGAAATAAGAATTCAAGTTAACGTGAAGAGCACGAACAACATAAATGAAGAAAGAGACAATCACCTTGAAAGCTCAGATGTACTCGAACATATCACCTCTTTCCGTGATATCCCTAATGTGGTTACGTATCTGGAAACAAATGTCAAAGACATTGAGTTCAAGAAAATAATAAAGAACGATTTACTTATCATCGTTGAACTAAAAACCAAACAAGCACTGGAAATTCTGTGGACTACTTACACAAGTGGAATATTGAATGAACTATTCCAATATGACATCGCCATACAAAGTAATGGAACGGCATTAAAGGCTCACACACTATCGACTGAGACTCGAATACCAACTTGGCAATATGAGAAATGTCTTCTTGAGTTAAAGATTGCTGTGAGAAATTTCGTATTTTTTATTGGTAATTACTTGGCACACTTCCCACCACAAGCTTATAATGCTGCATTGTCAACATTAATGAGTGACTGTCCCACGGCTGACGTGTAGAAAGCTGGAGTGTGTTGAATATAATCGTCAACAACATTAATAATAAGAATAATTGCCTGCTAAAATATCCTTGAATATAAATACAACCTTCGCCGTATTACCTATGATAATTCAGTACCAAATCCCACTATTGATGGAACCTTTTATTATCAACCGTTGAATACAGACCATGTGATAAGATGTGTTAGACTAGATGTGCATAATATGGCACAGGATTTATTTGTCGTTAGGGTCGGATTGAAATATATTCAACAATTTAAAGCCTTTAAAAAAACCCAACAAATCTTAAGTGGAGCAGGAGTCAACACAGTTTTCCTCCACATTGCTATGAGAGATCATTCAATAATTTTGCTTATTGGTCACATTCTTCTTAAAAATAACCTTTATCTTGGTCTCATAATTATGATAGAAATGATGAAACGAGACCTTTGCATTCAAAGCCTGTTCAAACTTGAAAAATACTACAAATTCATGGTAAGCAAGTTATGCTTGCTTTAAGCATTAGAATTAGCAATATCAAATATCCAATGTGATTAAAGTGACAAGCTACCATCAGGGATGTAAATCTTTGCAAAACAGGAGTAGAGATGCATAATGTCTCAAGAGAATTGTTTAAGGAATATTCTGCACAAAATTACATCAACATCAAGATATGACAAGGATATTGGTTATGGTTCAGACAAAATGTTTTAAATATCAATGATGTGTTCTGAACAATGTGAATGGTACATTGGTTTGAACAGCAAACTGTTGAATTTTTTTTAGGTAATGAAGAAACGTTGAACAAAAATAAAAGGTAAATAATTATTAGAGGGTTTGCGATTTACATCTGTTGGACTGATAATGATGTCTGACCTTTACATTACTAGTATTATCAGGTTGGTAAATTTAGGACTGTACTATAGGACGGAGGAGATTATATTCGGCAGAGATATCTGTAATGCTAGCTTTGTTTCGATTTGAAAAGGTGAAGTCAATTCAAGCATTAGTCTTTAGTTTTGCGTTCTGTTTTGTAAATTTGCCAATGGATCAATTTTATATCTGATATGTTTGGAGAGGTGAGTAAGGAACAGGGCATATGGGTTATAAGATGCATGATTCATTGGTTGTTTTCACCCGGAAACGTTGTTCGACATTAAAGTATAATACTACTTGTGTTCACTATAGTCATAAAAAGTAAGAGTTAAATGTCAAATTAAATAATAAGGCTTAATATCCAATGCCACAGCAATATGCCCGTGCTATCCCTGCCATCATTGCCTTCAGCTAACACAGACGACTGTTCATCCACATTCTTTCTATATATGGGCTGCCTTTAATGTACTATTTAATCTACTCGCTGATCTATGATTTTATCAATATGCACAAAAGTAGACGGAATTGTAGCTGTATACTCCAGTAAAAGCGGTGTTCTGCTATATATTGCAATCTAGACATATACCCCAATTTTCAATAAAGCGTGTTTGTAGTTTATAAGTGTATGAAAACTGTCTCTGTACTGTAAAGTCAAAAGAATAACAAAGTTAGGCACCCGTAAAGTTTAACATTAATTAAATGTCCTAATTGTGTGCCAACTCCACACATTGAGACTAACCTTTGAAATCATTTTTTATTTGACAGGTCATGCATGCATGGCACTATCAACGATCTGCTACGACAATTCACTTTAATCCATGGAGATCAGCGTTTGGTTTGTGATGCAGAACCTAGTATCTAGAGATTTTCAATAGAAATCATTTGGGCATAAGATTTGATGGTCAGTTTTCAAACCCATTCAGACAAGTCGGTGCTACGATACCCTGAGATATTCGACATATTATTATTGATGATGTTTCCCGACAGGGAAAGCAGTTAAGTAAACAAAACTATTTTTCGAACAACATATAATGATATTATTTAAAAAAGAAAAAAATAGGATTCAAATATACGCAAACTGTAATTCCGTTCGAACTCTTCTGGAAAGGCCAAGGGTAAACAAACTTAAGCAGGCCTACCGAGTCCCTAGCCGCAAGTGCAAATAACTTCATTGTATTAGATCTAACCCACAAATTTATTTGTTGAATCTTATTGTCCTTTCTCATCTTAATTGTTTTGCATTGTGTCACAAGGCACTTAGATTTGTAGTTGGGGTGTTGGTAAAGTGATATTTCCTTTTAGCCTGTTTGATGGCGATGTGTCTTATCCGGAGCGAATTGCAGTCAAAAGCTGCTGTTACGCAGGATACTGGGTTACCGGACAAAATCATTTTGAACCAACTTTAAATACCCTAAACACCACTCGTTTCTATGACTTAACGTTTATATGTTAGGAAAAGAACACTCCAACTCGAAACCTTATACCATTTCAGAACTCTAATATGGTAAAATGTGCCCAAGCATAAAACTCATGTGTTTTCCCATAAAATGATTCTAAATGGTTTCGCATCTTCAAAGCCTACTTAATCATGATCTGCAAGATATCAGCCTGGTACCAAAGGGCATTCTTAAATATTCAAGATGACCTCTTAGATGGCCGCACAAACGGGTAACAAGCAATATTTGAGCTCCGTGTGATGTTGTGGAGGTGGTTTTTTCTATATGTTGACCCAATCTTTTGAATTCTATTCCTGAGCAACTGAATTGTCGCATCTGCACCGTGCTTTGAGACATCTTCCATGATAGAAAAGGGGATTTAGAAAATAAATTGAATAAATCATCAATGTCAATTTAGTTATCAAAAAAGGTACAGAAAATTATGCAGTGTCTTCTTGTGATTGTGCAAGCATAATATTTTTTAAGTCTACACTCAAATACCTTTCACTCATTTCCCATCATTTGAAAATTCGATCCAATGAATGTCAATTCTATGATCGAATGGAGACCAGCGAACACGAGTCTTGTAACTTATTTCTTTCGAAACTGATTTTATTGTGTACATTGCGAATGTCGACCCAAGATAGAACTTCGAAAACATTCGTTTCAGCAAAGGAAAAAATGAAAATGACCCACAATGGTACAAACAAAACCGCCATTCTTTCCGGGGGAGAATAATTATTTAGAGATGCAAATGAAAATATCTACCGTGAAATCAAACCTCCTTAACTAGCAAAGCTATTCTCCGCACTAGCTAAATTCACTTTCCTATTTGAATGTAGTGGGCTTACAATTTCCCTAAAGCAAGTTCTCGGTGCTCAGGTACTAATACAAATGGCTTTGCTGCCATTTGCTGCTTGATACAGTCAAAATAATATGATAATATTAGGGCATTGCTACTCTTAGAATTTCGATAAGGGCATTTCAATCCTTAAAAACTGATGATATCAGAATTGTATTTCTTTTTTGATTCTTCAATGTTTTTGTTACAAAAATTCTCAGACCGCGTTAGTTTGTGCAGTGCAAAATTTTCAATTTCTGTGTTTACAATTTCAGAATACAAACACTTCATTCTTTCTCAACACGATTAATATTATAATGTAACGTTACTGTAATAAATGCATTGTTTTCTTTATTTTATATATCACGTAGGGTAAATGTAAATAAAAAATGTCGAATCAGATCTAGTACATTGTCGTATTGAAATGGATGAAATCTATACATGAACTAACCTCTCTATTTTCATTGCTTCATATCTCTTGGTCAAATGTGTTTTTTTACACTTGCTATTTGTTTAAGTATAGCGAGAATGAGCACACAATATTTGTACTATACTTGAGATTATGTGTGAAACTCCCAAATTTTAAGCTGTGTATTTTTTCACAAGCTAACTTAATGTTTGCCATGGCGATTGAGTAAGACCGTGTGACTTATTTTTTGTTATTCTTGAAAAAAATGTGAAACCTGACTCAACATCGTCTCTTATTGTCACAAATAGCGGCGTAACATAACACAATTTGACACCATACAGTTTTAACAAAAGTAGAATAAAGGCCGATTTTTAATGAAAGTGTACACTAAAGTACAATTCGTAGCTGATTGAACCTTTAATGGTCGATATCCCGGTGATGACAACCTTTCCCACACAAATTTAGACGTGTTGGGTATGACCGAATAGCGGCAAATAGGCCATACCTAAGACGTCTATTAAATTTCATGAGTTTACATTTCTTTTTGACGCACACACTTATATCGATTGGAAATCTGCGGAATGGCTGTTACATTAGGTTAACAATCCCAACACGTAGGCAGTGAATTAAAGTGACACTCCCACTTGGAAACATTTTTAAAACACGTTTTTTTAATGCCAACGGTCGATATTTGACGTGGCGACTGCGCGCCGATCGCGAAATATTGATTAAAAGATGTCCGCAAAAAAGTAAAAGTTCGAATTTCGGTGGCCCACCTAAATTCAGCTCCCGAACATCGAACGTTCGGCACTGAGGCCATTGTCAACTGAGCTAAGGAATACGAGTCAACGCTGACGCTGCTGTAAGCCATACTATCACACACATCGGTGATCGGTCATGCCCCGTGGGAGAAAGCGAGTATTACTGACGTGGCCAAAAACGAAAAAGAAAGTTTGCTGATTCCTCTAGAATTCGCATAGGTGACTAGTGTAGCCGCTGGGAAAATTATCGGGAGCGCCTCGGCATTCTTACTCATTGATAATCGATGCATCGATGGTTTGTGACTCAATTCTGGTCGCATACAAATAACCCTTTCTACACGAAAACTGTCTAAATATTTAGAGTACGTTTGACTTGAAAAAGATACAGCATTTTATCACGGAAACACCCTGGATAATCGTGGTCGGCACGCCTAAGTATAACTGTTTTACACATCTTTGCCTTGCTAAGAGCGCACTAAACGGATAGCCGACTCGAGTCGACAATGCAATACAATACAGTGGCAATGGACATTGACAGAATTTCAACATTTTGAAACTCAATATGGCAATCTGAACTGTACATTTTCTTGCATATTCAAATTGGAAACATTTTTATGAAACGGAAATTAGTTTCGGCAGACAGGCTGTCTCAGCACAGAGAGACGGCAAAATGTATTCATGAGAGGCGGCTAATATTTTACACGTAAAAAACTGATATCTGTGTGGTATTTGATAAAAATATAAAACAATTGATTGAGAATAATGAAAATGACAAAAAAGGAGAAGTTTAAAAAAAAAACCTACCCGAGGTAAACGGCATTATGCTGTATATAGGCTTCGCAGTGGGAGGTAAAGAAATTGCGTCGTTCTAACTTATTATGGACTCCCAAGAATATCGCCAATCAGCACAACAACAAACCTTCGGGAGATTTCGGGTCATAATCAGAAACGATCGTAAAACTTAGGGATGTGAAAAATATGCTAGGGAAATGGCATGTTTTTATCGATATCTCGCGATCCGCGCGCATTCGCCACGTCAAATATCGACCGTTGCCATTTGAAATATGTTTTTTTAAAATGTTACCAAGTGGGAATGCTACTTTAAGACTGTTCCAGATATAAGACGTAGTGCAACGAGACATAGATTTAATGAGTTCGGCAGTGGCGCTTCATCAATAGTATGACGAAGGAGGCCATCTTGGGTAACTTGATCGGATCTCCACCAGTAAATCTTCCAATGACAACTCCTAATCGTTCCAGATCAATGCCCATTTTACATAGTAGTTGCTCTTGTTGTAGAGGAAATTCCCTATGACGACAAAGGAATGTTGTCTTGTGTAGCAGTTCTGTGGAGTTTTGCAAAGTTCAACGTCCGTACATGCTACCACGTCAACGGTTGTGTGAGACCCCACATGTGGGCTGTAATTCCGAATTCCGAATAAAGCAAGGCAAATTTTTCAGTCCGACAAGTTTCCTTACAAATGCAAGACTAACGTTTATCAAAAAGGGTAAACTATGAAGACCAACCAGAGCCGTTTGTGACCAAGACATCCCACAATGCTTGCCGTATAGCATCATGGTACATACTCCGCGCCTGGCATCATGATCATAGCGAGCGACTAACCGTGGAGGTTAAAGAGAATATTGTTACCTCCACGGACCATGGATGTATAACTATACGTCCATGCATAGTGTTACGTGCAGAGAAAACGAACAAAAGGGTGAACTCAGCAGTTTCCGTTTAAACAAAATTTATTACGAAAACAAAACTAATTGCTAAGTTAGGGACAGAGTACAAGCTTTAAAAGTGTACAGACTACTTATCTCAGCTGGGACGGCAAAGCTCCAGTCTCAGAGTTGTAACAGTCAGTTGGATGAATGAACAGTCCTTTGGCTTGCAGGCTTGAAGTTGCACAAAGTCCACAGTATAAATCCAGCGTTGGCAGGGAAGGTCTTGAAAAGTCTTGAGAATGACTACTGCTGGAGTTTAGTAACACACAAGAGACACGATCCCAAAAGTCTGACTGGAAGCTGAGCACGTCCCTTTTATAAAGGCATATAAGAACAATCTAGAACTTTTATTGACATGCTAATTACTGTTCTAAAATTATCTCCCTTACACAACTAATCAACTTTCCAGAACATTCCAAACATGACTAATTGAATTCAAGGTTGTGAGGTCATCAAGGGCAGTGACCTTGAGAATGTTCTAGACTAATTGAACTCAGGTCATGATGAGTGTGGGGGGAATGACCTACATAACACACCCCCTCTTCAAAAAAGAAAATTTTTCAAAGAAAAATCTTTCTTTTACAAATGTAATCTTGAAAAGGATTTAAGTACTCAAATTTTGTTTTACTCTAAAGTAAAGTTTCTTGAAAGTGAACAACAATAAAATTCTTGAAAGTGAACAACAATAAACTCTAAATACGAGAGAGACAGTCTGCAATTAAATTGTCTCTGCCTTTGATATGTCTAATGTCAAGATTAAACTCCTGTAACATTAAACTCCATCTTAGCAATCTCTGATTTTTGCCTTTGAATTTCTGCAGAAAAACAAGAGGGTTGTGATCAATATAAACCACTATTGGCTGATTTGAAGAAGTAACATAAACTTCAAAATGCTGTAAAGCTAATATCAAAGATAAACACTCTTTCTCAATTGTAGAGTAGTTTCTCTGGGATTTGTTAAATTTGAGTGAAAAATAGCAAACAGGATGATCTATCCCATGACTATGCTCTTGCAATTTATATTGGAAAACTTGAAATGGCACTGAATTTGGCATAAAGTATGCATGGCAAAGTCCAGTTATTTTTATTGAGTTCGATAAAGTCATTGTTCGGCAAATTCTTGGCTTCCCCTTGGAGATATTCCGCTTTCGCAGGATTCAGTCTGTCTGGAATGTTGTTCCACTGGATTACTGTCGCAGACATCTTCATTGTAATAGATGATGTTTGTCTCGTTGGAATATCTTGGAACAAATGTTCATGGATTGGTTCTTTCAGCTGTTGTTGTGGTTCTGGCTGGAGGTGTGCCAACTTTGTAGACTCCAGATTCTCCAGGATTTCTGAGTTCTGAAGCTTGACCGAGCCCAGCTTTGAGTTTAGAGTATTTTCACTCAAGTCAGTTTCAGTATCACTATCTTCATAATGGCCAGAACTGACGGTACTGACAGGCTGAGTTATAGTAGGATTATCCCTATCCAAATATGGCTGAAGCATATTTATGTGACATAGCTGTTTTTTTTCGCCTGTCAGGTGTTATTATGATGTAATTTAAATCACTCAGTTTCTTATCAATTAGATATGGCCCAAAGTAACGAGCATGGAGTGGTTTGCCAGGAATCGGAAGTAGAACAAGAACCTTTTGACCCGGTTCAAACTTCCGTTTTGAGGTGCTTTTATCATATTTGGTTTTCATTGACTGCTGAGATGACTCAAGATTTTCTCTGGCTAATTCACATGCTTTAGAGAGTTTTGTACGAAAATCTGACACATATTGCAAAATATTCAGACAATCATCATCGTCTGATAGGAATTTCTCTTTAACGAGCTTAAGTGGGCCACGGACTGTATGTCCAAATACAAGCTCAAATGGGCTAAAACCAAGAGACTCCTGAATTGACTCTCTAACAGCAAAGAGCAAAAAATGAATTCCTTCATCCCACTGCTTCTCTGTGTCAAAACAGTAGGTCCTAATCATGTTTTTCAAAGTTTGATGAAATCGCTCAAGAGCACCCTGACTTTCTGGATGATAGGCGGATGACCTATACTGTTTAATGCCTAGCTGATCCATGACTTGTTGAAAAATTCCAGACATAAAGTTGGAGCCTTGATCGGACTGGACAGCTAAATAAAGTGAAAAATTTGACTAAAACTTTCACTATAGTCTTTGTCTTTATGTTTCTCAGTGGTATGGCTTCTGGGAACCGGGTTGATGTACACATAATTGTCAACATATACTCATTTCCTGATCTTGTTTTTGGTAGGGGCCCAACACAGTCTATTAGTATCCTACTAAATGGTTCTTGAAATGCAGGAATTGGTTGTAAAGGGGCCTTTGGAATGGTCTGATTTGGCTTTCCT
Organism: Ptychodera flava; assembly: GCF_041260155.1. Lineage (NCBI taxonomy): Eukaryota > Metazoa > Hemichordata > Enteropneusta > Ptychoderidae > Ptychodera > Ptychodera flava. The sequence goes on along the minus strand of NC_091930.1, from coordinate 14,567,089 downwards.
ACCATTTGACATGTGTGACAAGTTTTACAGAAATGTGCTACATCCTGCCTGAGATTAGGCCAATAAAAGTGACTGAGAATTTTATGATAAGTTTTCCTGACTCCTAAGTGACCAGCCCAGGGGGTTTCATGGGCCAGGCGCATATTTCAGCACGGTAGGGCTTTGGAACCACAATTTGATGTTTTATAGCCCAATCGTCATCAACCAAAACATCTGGAGGTCTCCATTTACGCATGAGAATACCAGATTTTGTATAATAGGAAACAGAGCTATCTGAAGTTTTACCTTCATCATCTACCCTGTCAAACAAAGACAAAATATCTGGGTCTTTGTGTTGTTCTGCAATGAGATTTGATCTAGAAAATGTCTGACTTTGGTCAGCAGAAGTTTTACTGGAAGTTTCAAATCCACGAGGGATAACGGAATGATCCGTGTCAAACACCTGACTGAGAAAGGTGTCATTTAAGTCAACATCTGTGACATTATTTTTGAGAGTATTTTGATTCTCGGAAGTTTTCTTTGACATGGCTCGAGTAATGGCACATGAAGGAAATAAATCGGGTATCTCTTGTTCAATTGGCTCTGGATCCTGATCTAAACTAGGATTATCAGTCACAAGTGGATTAGTAATGACCTTGTCCCCAGCAAGGTCGTTTCCAAGAAGAAGGTGAATCCCTTCAAAAGGCAAAAAAGGCCTAATACCTAAAGCCACAGGTCCAGAAACAAAGTCCGAAGACAAATAGACATTATGGAGAGGAACAGGAATGTAGTCATTACAATCTACCCCCTTAATAAGAACTTTAGAACCTGAAAATGACTTTTCAGAAAACGGCAGGGTATCTGCCAACAAAAGAGACTGGGAAGCCCGGTATCTCTTAAAATTTTGACAGGGGTAGCGGAAGAGAAATCACTAGAAAGTGATATAAAACCATTA